>NC_069502.1:74178691-74301191 GCF_027579735.1 Bombina bombina
CGCTGAATACGGCGAGCAATACGCTCTCCGTATTCATCATTGCACCAGCAGCTCACAAGAGCTGCTGGTGCAACGCCGCACCCTGCAGACTCACGGCCAATCGGCCGCCAGCAGGGGGTGTCAATCAACTTCATTGTACTTGATCGGGTTGAATTCCGGCGATTCCTGTCCGCCTCATCAGAGCAGGCGGACAGGGTTATGGCGCAGCGGTCTTTAGACTGCTGCTTCATAACAGCTGTTTCTGGCGAGCCTGCAGGGGCCCTTAAGCTCCATTCGGATCTTGATAGATAGGCCCCAGAGAGAGAGGCAAACTAAAGCAGTATAATCCAAAGATAATGATAGAGGTTGGGAAACTGTAAACAGAAAATAAAAAAATAAGAATTAGAATGTAGAGAAAGGAAAATATAAACAAGTTAGAATAGAAACCATTTGAGGTTAAAAAAACAGTGATAATGAAGACAAAATTGTTTTTTTTTTGAGAAAAGAAAAAAGTAAAAGAGTGAGAAATACATTTAATACGTATATAGGACTGAAGAAATTTGTTAGAAAAGTAACATTTTAAGAAACAATTTTTTATTAACACAGTTATACATTCTCTGGGTTTAAGTCACAGCAATCCAATTTATTGTGTGAATGTTTTCGGGGATTTCACCCCTTCCTCAGAGGTCTGAAGAAGGGGTGAAGTCCTTGAAAACGTTCACACAATAAATTGGTTTGCTGTGACTTAAACCCAGAGAGTGCAACTACTTTTCTTTGCTTATATGGATATATTGCATGTTTGGTATACGGTTAAATAAGAAATGGTGAGCGGAGGGGGAGGGGCCTCTTTGCCCTAAAATGCCTGGGCCTTGTTTTGGTCCCAGTCCGGCCCCAATCCCCACAGTCAAACATGGAGGTGGAAACATTATGCTTTCAAGGTGTTTTTCTGCTAAGGGGACAGGACAACTTCACCACATCAAAGGGACGATGGGCGGGGCCATGTACCGTCAAATCTTGGGTGAAAACCTTCTTCCCTCAGCCAGGGCATTGAAAATGGGTCATGGATGGGTATTCCAGCATGACAATGACCCAAAACACACGGCCAAAGCAACAAAGGAGTGGCTCAAGAAGAAGCACATTAAGGTCCTGGAGTGTCCTAGCCAGTCTCCTGACCTTAATCCCATAGAAAATCTGTAGAGGGAGCTGAAAGTTTGAGTTGCAAAACATCAGCCTCAAAACCTTAATGACTTGGAGAGTATTTGCAAAGAGGAGTGGGACAAAATCCCTCCTGAGATGTGTGCAAACCTGGTGGCCAACTACAAGAAACATCTGACCTCTGTGATGGCCAACAAGGGTTTTGCCACCAAGTACTAAGTAAGGTTTTGCAAAGGGGTCAAATACTTATTTCACTCATTAAAATGCAATTCAATTTATAACTTTTTTGAAATGCATTTTTCTGGATTTTGTTGTTGTTATTCTGTCACTCATTGATCAAATAAACCTACCATTAAAACTTTGTCAGTGGGCAAAACGTACAAAATTCGCAGGAGATCAAATAATTTCCCCCCTCACTGTATATACATATACCATATATATAGATTTGTATGTGTATATGTACATGTGTGTATTTTTGTGTTTATGTGTAAATACGTATGTGCACACATATGTATATATAAACACATATATACACACACACACACATATATATATAAAACACAGGAATGGACCGCACTCACAGACTGGACTGGGTACACATCCTAAGCCACAGCAAACTCCACAGCCCTGAACACTGACAGACAGCAGCAAAGTTCCCAGCAACCCAAGCAGTTAACCCCAGAGCAGCCTGGGTGATAGGCCCGCAGGGAAGCATTACAAACATTATCAACACAACACACAGAAAACCTGGCACTCGCCATCAGATTCATAGTAATGTTTAAAAGCAAAACTGGGGGAAGTCAGTTACATTTGGTGCCAAAGGATCAAGCCCAGGACGACTGGCAAGTGCCAGGTTTTCTGTGTGTTGTGTTGATAATGTTTGTAATGCTTCCCTGCGGGCCTGTCACCCAGGCTGCTCTGGGGTTAACTGCCTGGGTTTCTGGGAACTTTGCAGTTGTCTATCAGTGTTCAGGGCTGTGGAGTTTGCTTTAGCTTAGGATGTGTACCCAGTCCAGTCTGTGAGTGCGGTCCATTCCTGTGTTTTGCATTTACATAGGGGAGGTTACAAAAGCCTGTGTCACCCTGGGAGGTTCCCAGTTGGTTTGTTTGGAAGTATGCATTGTGTGGGTGCTGGTTTAGGGTCCCAGGAAGGGGGAGACCTTGTCGTAGTCCTGGGTTTGATTCTTTGGCGCCAAATGTAACTGACTTCCCCCAGTTTTGCTTTTAAACATTACTGTGAATCTGCTGGTGAGTGCCAGGTTTTCTGTATGTTGTATGTATATATATATATATATATATATATATATATATACACAGTATCTCACAAAAGTGAGTACACCCCTCACATTTTTGTAAATATTTTATTATACCTTTTCATGTGACAACACTGCAGAAATGACACTTTGCTAAAATGTAAAGTAGTGAGTGTACAACCTGTATAACAGTGTGATTTTGCTGTCCCCTGAAAATAACTCAACACACAGCCATTAATGTCTAAACCGTTGGCAACAAAAGTGAGTACACCCCTAAATGGAAATGTCCAAATTGGGCCCAATTAGCCATTTTCTCTCCCCGGTGTCATGTGACTTGCTAGTGTCAGGTGTGAATGGGGAGCAGGTATGTTAAATTTGGTGTTATCGCTCTCACACTCTATCATACTGGTCACTGGAAGTTCAATATGGCACTGCATGGCAAAGAACTCTCTGAGGATCTGAAAAAAAGAATTGTTGCTCTACATAAAGATGGCCTAGGCTATAAGAAGATTGCCAAGACCCTGAAACTAAACTGCAGCATGGTGGGCAAGACAATACAGCAGTCTCACAGGACAGGTTCCACTCAGAACAGGCCTCACCATGGTCGACCAAAGAAGTTGAGTGCACGTGCTCAGCAACATATCCAGAGGTTGACTTTGGGAAATAGACGTATGAGTGCTGCCAGCATTGCTGCAGAGGTTGAAGGGGTGGGTGGTCAGCCTGTCAGTTCTCAGACCATACGCCGCACACTGCATCAAATTGGTCTGCATGGCTGTCATCCCAGAAGGAAGCCTCTTCTAAAGATGATGCACAAGAACACCTGCAAACAGTTTGCTGAAGACAAGCAGACTAAGGACACGGATTACTGGAACCATGTCCTGTGGTCCGATGAGACCAAGATAAACTTATTGGGTTCAGATGGTGTCAAGCGTGTGTTATGGCAACCAGGTGAGGCGTACAAAGATAAGTGTGTCTTGCCTACAGTCAAGCATGGTGGTGAGAGTGTCATGGTCTGGGCCTGCATGAGTGCTGCTGGCACTGGGGAGCTACAGTTGATTGAGGGAACCATGAATGCCAACATGTACTGTGACATACTGAAGCAGAGCATGATACCCTCCCTTTGGAGACTGGGCCGCAGGGCAGTATTCCAACATGATAATGACCCCAAACACACCTCCAAGACGACCACTGCCTTGTTAAAGAAGCTGAGGGTAAAGGTGATGGACTCGCCAAGCATGTCTCCAGACCTAAACCCTATTGAGCATCTGTGGGGCATCCTCAAATCGAAGGTGGGGGAGCACAAAGTCTCTAACATCCACCAGCTCCGTGATGTTGTCATGGAGGAGTGGAAGAGGACTCCAGTGGCAACCTGTGATGTTTTGCTGAACTACATGCCCAAGAGGGTTAAGGCAGTGATGGAAAATAATGGTGGCCACACAAAATATTGTCATTTTTGGCCCAATTTGGACATTTCCACTTAGGGGTGTACTCACGTTTGTTGCCAACGGTTTAGACATTAATGGCTGTGTGTTGAGTTATTTGAGGGGACAGCAAATTTACACTGTTATACAGGTTGTACACTCACTACTTTACACTGTAGCAAAGTGACATTTTTTCAGTGTTGTCACATAAAAATATATAATAAAATATATACAAAAATGTGAGGGGTGTACTCACTTTTGTGAGATACTGTATACATATATATATATATATATATATATACAGTATATATATATACAGTATATAAATATTTGTATGTGTGTACCTATACATATGTATTTATGTGTTTATATGTGTAAATATGTATGTGCACGCATTTATATATATATATATATATATATATATATATATAAAATCCCAAGTGGACCCCACACTCCCTACTGTTACACAGCCTCCGGGGTGCACTTCAAACTGTAGTATGCAAATTGAATGAGAAAGGCACTCTCCATGATAAATAAATCAAGCTTTACTTTGAGTTACTCAAAGTAAAGCTTGATTTATTTATCACGGAGAGTGCCTTTCTCATTCAATTTGTATATATATATATATATACATACACACACACACACACACTTTGGAGCCCTTTCCAGTCAAATACCTTGAAGTATACAATGACATTTTAATATGTGTTTTTTTAATAGAAACACTACATTTGTATGTTCTTCACTGTGATGGCAGTTCACAATTGCTCAATTAGACAGGCATTAGAACAAGCAAAATGGATCTACTGGTGGTCCAACATTTTTTGGACCACAAACATCCGTTATCCACCCTAAGATGTTGCCCTATTGATAAAATTCCCCAAATGAAATGAAGAGAGGATGTGATAAAAAAACACTACTATTGCAAAAAGAAACATTTTGGATAGTGGAACTAGATACCTTACACCCAAAAGGGTTAAATACCTACCGTTCATTTATTGCACATAGAAATATTAAAGGGACATGATACCTAAATGTTGAAACACTTGAAAGTGATGCAGCATCACTGTAAAAAGCTGACTAGAAAATATCACATGAACATCTCTATGTAAAAAAGGAAGATATTTACCTCAAAATTTCTGTATATAATGCTAGTCCTGGGACTTACAAGCGAGCGCGCATCTGGCATTGGCAGCTACATTCATGTTATTTTCCTATTAAGTTTAAAGAAGTCTACAGTTAAATCTCATGAGATCACAGCAAAGCAATGCTGATGTAAATTGGCTTTTTTCTCTCTTCAATTTGCAGCTGAAGTATACCTGTTACCAGAGCATTTACTTCTGTAAGCTGAAGTATACCTGTTACCAGAGCATTTACTTCTGTAAGCTGAAGTATACCTGTTACCAGAGCATTTACTTCTGTAAGCTGAAGTATACCTGTTACCAGAGCATTTACTTCTGTAAGCTGAAGTATACCTGTTACCAGAGCATTTACTTCTGTAAGCTGAAGTATACCTGTTACCAGAGCATTTACTTCTGTAAGCTGAAGTATACCTGTTACCAGAGCATTTACTTCTGTAAGCTGAAGTATACCTGTTACCAGAGCATTTACTTCTGTAAGCTGAAGTATACCTGTTACCAGAGCATTTACTTCTGTAAGCTGAAGTATACCTGTTACCAGAGCATTTACTTCTGTAAGCTGAAGTATACCTGTTACCAGAGCATTTACTTCTGTAAGCTGAAGTATACCTGTTACCAGAGCATTTACTTCTGTAAGCTGAAGTATACCTGTTACCAGAGCATTTACTTCTGTAAGCTGAAGTATACCTGTTACCAGAGCATTTACTTCTGTAAGCTGAAGTATACCTGTTACCAGAGCATTTACTTCTGTAAGCTGAAGTATACCTGTTACTAGAGCATTTACTTCTGTAAGCTGAAGTAGACCTGTTACCAGAGCATTTACTTCTGTAAGCTGAAGTATACCTGTTACCAGAGCATTTACTTCTGTAAGCTGAAGTATACCTGTTACCAGAGCATTTACTTCTGTAAGCTGAAGTATACCTGTTACCAGAGCATTTACTTCTGTAAGCTGAAGTATACCTGTTACCAGAGCATTTACTTCTGTAAGCTGAAGTATACCTGTTACCAGAGCATTTACTTCTGTAAGCTGAAGTATACCTGTTACCAGAGCATTTACTTCTGTAAGCTGAAGTATACCTGTTACCAGAGCATTTACTTCTGTAAGCTGAAGTATACCTGTTACCAGAGCATTTACTTTTGTAAGCTGAAGTATACCTGTTACCAGAGCATTTACTTTTGTAAGCTGAAGTATACCTGTTACCAGAGCATTTACTTCTGTAAGCTGAAGTATACCTGTTACCAGAGCATTTACTTCTGTAAGCTGAAGTATACCTGTTACCAGAGCATTTACTTCTGTAAGCTGAAGTATACCTGTTACCAGAGCATTTACTTTTGTAAGCTGAAGTATACCTGTTACCAGAGCATTTACTTCTGTAAGCTGAAGTATACCTGTTACCAGAGCATTTACTTCTGTAAGCTGAAGTATACCTGTTACCAGAGCATTTACTTCTGTAAGCTGAAGTATACCTGTTACCAGAGCATTTTCTTCTGTAAGCTGAAGTATACCTGTTACCAGAGCATTTACTTCTGTAAGCTGAAGTATACCTGTTACCAGAGCATTTACTTCTGTAAGCTGAAGTATACCTGTTACCAGAGCATTTACTTCTGTAAGCTGAAGTATACCTGTTACCAGTGCATTTACTTCTGTAAGCTGAAGTATACCTGTTACCAGAGCATTTACTTCTGTAAGCTGAAGTATACCTGTTACCAGAGCATTTACTTCTGTAAGCTGAAGTATACCTGTTACCAGAGCATTTACTTTTGTAAGCTGAAGAAATTGTGAGGTAAAACATATTTCCTTTTTACATAGAGATGTTCAGGTGATATTTTCTTGCCAGCGTTTTACAGTTATGCTGTCTCACTTTCATGTGATTTAGCATATGAGTATGATGTCCCTTAAAAGGGACAGTCAAGTCAAAATTAAAATTTTATGATTCAGACAGGGCATGCAATTTTAACAACTTTCCAATTTACTTTTATCATCAAATTTGCTTTGTTCCCTTGGAGATATTTTTGAAAAGCAAACCCTAGCTAGGCTCAAACGGATTTCTAAACCGTTGAAAACCACATTTTAGCTCAGAGCATTTTGAAAGTTTTTCACATTTAGTCAGTACTAGTACAAGTGAGTCATATAGATAACATTGTGCTCACTCCAGTGGAGTTATTTAGGAGTCTGCACTGATTGGCTAAACTGCACGTCTGTCAAAAGCACTGAGATAAGGGGACAGTCTGCAGAGGCTTAGATACAAGGTAATCACACAGGTAAAAATATATTAATATAACTGTGCTGGTTATGCAAAACTGGGGTATAAGGGATTATCTATCTTTTTAAACAATACAAATTCTGATGTAGACTGTCCCTTTAAGATGTGTGTTCATGTATATTTTACATACATATCTTTTTGGTTTAACTTTGTAACATGAAGAAAGTATCTATTATGTAACTTATTTCTGATACTGTTATTCCACTGTTTATTTTACAGCAAGCAGGCTTGAAGTAAAATGATGCTATATAGAGAGTGACCAGTAGATGGCAGTGGAATAGTGGACTTGCGTAGAATCAGACATATGACATGCAGCTGTTGTTAGTTCAGAATCGGCTAGATTACGAGTTTTGCGTTATAAAGGGGTGCGGTGCTAACTTGCACGTTCTTGTCACCGCTCACTTCCCTACAGCGCTAGTATTACAAGTTTACAAAAACCTGGCGTTAACAGGCAAGAAGTGAGCGTAGAGCAAAATTGAGCTCCATACCGCACTCCAATACCAGCGCTGATGAAAGTTGCGGTGAGCTGGTTTAACGTGCTTGTGCACGATTTCCCCATAGACATCAATTGGGAGAGAAGGCTGAAAAAAAGCCTAACACCTGCAAAAAAGCAGCGTAAAGCTCCGTAACGCAGTCCCATTGATTCCTATGGGGAAACAAAATTTATGTTTACACCTAACACCCTAACATGAACCGCGAGTCTAAACCCCTTATCTGCCGCCCCGACATCGCTGACACCTACATAATGTTATTAACCCCTAATCTGCCGCTCCGGACATCGCCGCCACTATAATAAACATATCAACCCCCTAAGCCGCCGAACTCCCGCATCACAAACACTAGTTAAATATTATTAACCCCTAATCTTCCGCCCCTAACATCGCCACCACATACCTACATTTATTAACCCCTAATCTGCCGCCCCCAACGTCGCCACCACTATTCTAAATTTATTAACCCCTAAACCTAAGTCTAACCATAACCCTAACACCCCCTAACTTAAATATATTTAAAATAAATCTAAATAAAACCTACTATTAATAACTAAATAATTCCTATTTAAAACTAAATACTTACCTATAAAATAAACCCTAAGCTAGCTACAATATAACTAATAGTTACATTGTAGCTAGCTTAGGGTTTATTTTCATTTTATAGGCAAGTTTGTATTTATTTTAACTAGGTTGAATAGTTAGTAAATAGTTATTAACTATTTACTAACTACCTAGCTTAACCTCTTAAGGACATATGACGGAATTTTTCCGTCATAAAACAATTGAGCAAACTGAAAGCTGTGTCCTTAAAGGGTTAAATAAATACAAATTTACCTCTAAAATAAAACCTAACCTGAGTTACACTAACACCTAACCTTACACTACAATTAAATAAATTACCTAAATTAAATACAATTACCTAAATTACAAAAACAAACAAACACTAAATTACACAAAATAAAAAAAGAAATTATCAGATATTTAAACTAAATACACCTAATCTAATAGCCTAGAATTCTATTAGCCAATCGAAATTAAAGGTGAAAAAATCCTATTGGCTGATGCAATCAGCCAATAAGCTTGAGCTCGCATTCTATTGGCTGTTCCAATCAGCCAATAGAATGCGAGCTCAATCCTATTGGCTGATTGGATCAGCCAATAGGATTGAAACTCAATCCTTTTGGCTGATGGCATCAGCCAATAGGAATTTTTCACCTTTAATTCAGATTGGCTGATAGAATTGTAGAAGTGTTAGGTTTTTTTAAGGGTTTATTGGGTGGGTTTTATTTTTAGCTTAGGGTTTGGGCACTTGAAAAAGAGCTAAATGCCCTTTTAAGGGCAATGCCCATCCAAATGCCCTTTTCAGGGCAATGGGGAGCTTAGGTTTTTTTAGTTAGGATTTTATTTGGGAGGTTGGTTGTGTGGGTGGTGGGTTTTACTGTTGGGGGGTTATTTGTATTTTTTTTAATGGTAAAAAACCTGATTTCTTTGGGGCAATGCCCCGCAAAAGGCCCTTTTAAGGGCTATTGGTAGTTTAGTTTAGGCTAGGTTTTTTTTTTATTTTGGGAGGGCTTTTTTATTTTGATAGGGCTATTAGATTAGGTGTAATTAGTTTAAATATCTGATAATTTCTTTTTTTATTTTGTGCAATTTAGTGTTTTTTTTTTTAATTTAGGTAATTGTATTTAATTTAGGTAATTTATTTAATTGTAGTGTAAGGTTAGGTGTTAGTGTAACTCAGGTTAGGTTTTATTTTACAGGTAAATTTGTATTTATTTTAGCTAAGTAGTTAGTAAATAGTTAATAACTATTTACTAACTATTCGACCTAGTTAAAATAAATACAAACTTACCTGTGAAATAAAAATAAACCCTAAGCTAGCTACAATATAACTATTAGTATTGTAGCTATCTTAGGCTTTATTTTACAGGTAAGTATTTAGTTTTAAATAGGAATTATTTAGTTATTAATAGTAGGTTTTATTTAGATTTATTTTAATTATAATTTAGTTAGGGGGTATTAGGGTTAGGGTTAGACTTAGGTTTAGGGGTTAATAAATTTAGTATAGTGGCGGCGACGTTGGGGGCGGCAGATTAGGGGTTAATAAATGTTGGTAAGTGGCGGCGATGTTAGGGGTGGCAGATTAGGGGTTAATAATAT
Source organism: Bombina bombina (assembly GCF_027579735.1). NCBI lineage: Eukaryota > Metazoa > Chordata > Amphibia > Anura > Bombinatoridae > Bombina > Bombina bombina. Next base: position 74,188,557 of record NC_069502.1, read on the forward strand.
TTAGCTAGTGTTTGCGATGCGGGAGTGTGGCGGTTTAGGGGTTAATATGTTTATTTTAGTGTTTGCGATGCGGGAGGGCCTAGGTTTAGGGGTTAATAGGTAGTTTATGGGTGTTAGTGTACTTTTGAACACTTTAGTTATGAGTTTTATGCTACAGCTTTGTAGCCTAAAACTCATAACTACTGACTTTAGATTGCGTTACGAATCTTGCGGGATAGGCTGTACCGCTCACTTTTTGGCCTCCCAGAAAAAGCTTGTAATATCGGCGCTATGGAAGTCCCATTGAAAAAAGACTTTACGCAAATTGCGTAAGTTAATTTGCGTTACGGCCAAAAAAGTGTGCAGTACAGCTTTTTTGACAAGACTCGTAATAGCAGCGGTAGTGAAAAAGCAGCGTTATAACCCATAACGCTGCTTTTCACTCAGAACGCAAAACTCATAATCTAGCCGAATGATATTTAAATGCTGTATTAACCACAATTTATTACCTTGAAAAAGGCCCTAATGAGAGCAGGAATGTTGGGTACATTATATATATATACAGTGCCCTCCATTAATATTGGCACCCTTGGTAAATAGGACCAAAGAAGGCTGTGAAAAATCGTCTTTATTGTTTAAACTTTTGATCTGTATGTTTGCACAAAAATACCAGCTCTCATGGATATACAGGGAGTGCAGAAATATTAGGCAAATGAGTATTTTGACCACATCATCCTCTTTATGCATGTTGTCTTACTCCAAGCTGTATAGGCTCGAAAGCCTACTACCAATTAAGCATATTAGGTGATGTGCATCTCTGTAATGAGAAGGGGTGTGGTCTAATGACATCAACACCCTATATCAGGTGTGCATAATTATTAGGCAACTTCCTTTCCTTTGGCAAAATGGGTCAAAAGAAGGACTTGACAGGCTCAGAAAAGTCAAAAATAGTGAGATATCTTGCAGAGGGATGCAGCACTCTTAAAATTGCAAAGCTTCTGAAGCGTGATCATCGAACAATCAAGCGTTTCATTCAAAATAGTCAACAGGGTCGCAAGAAGCGTGTGGAAAAACCAAGGCGCAAAATAACTGCCCATGAACTGAGAAAGTCAAGCGTGCAGCTGCCAAGATGCCACTTGCCACCAGTTTGGCCATATTTCAGAGCTGCAACATCACTGGAGTGCCCAAAAGCACAAGGTGTGCAATACTCAGAGACATGGCCAAGGTAAGAAAGGCTGAAAGACGACCACCACTGAACAAGACACACAAGCTGAAATGTCGACTGGGCCAAGAAATATCTCAAGACTGATTTTTCTAAGGTTTTATGGACTGATGAAATGAGATTGAGTCTTGATGGGCCAGATGGATGGGCCCGTGGCTGGATTGGTAAAGGGCAGAGAGCTCCATTCCGACTCAGACGCCAGCAAGGTGGAGGTGGAGTACTGGTTTGGGCTGGTATCATCAAAGATGAGCTTGTGGGGCCTTTTCGGGTTGAGGATGGAGTCAAGCTCAACTCCCAGTCCTACTGCTAGTTTCTGGAAGACACCTTCTTCAAGCAGTGGTACAGGAAGAAGTCTGCATCCTTCAAGAAAAACATGATTTTCATGCAGGACAATGCTCCATCACACGCGTCCAAGTACTCCACAGCGTGGCTGACAAGAAAGGGTATAAAAGAAGAAAATCTAATGACATGGCCTCCTTGTTCACCTGATCTGAACCCCATTGGGAACCTGTGGTCCATCATCAAATGTGAGATTTACAAGGAGGGAAAACAGTACACCTCTCTGAACAGTCTCTGGATGGCTGTGGTTGCTGCTGCACGCAATGTTGATGGTGAACAGATCAAAACACTGACAGAATCCATGGATGGCAGGCTTTTGAGTGTCCTTGCAAAGAAAGGTGGCTATATTGGTCACTGATTTGTTTTTGTTTTGTTTTTGAATGTCAGAAATGTATATTTGTGAATGTTGAGATGTTATATTGGTTTCACTGGTAAAAATAAATAATTGAAATGGGTATATATTTGTTTTTTGTTAAGTTGCCTAATAATTATGCACAGTAATAGTCACCTGCACACACAGATATCCCCCTAAAATAGCTATAACTAAAAACAAACTAAAAACTACTTCCAAAACTATTCAGCTTTGATATTAATGAGTTTTTTGGGTTCATTGAGAACATGGTTGTTGTTCAATAATAAAATGAATCCTCAAAAATACAACTTGCCTAATAATTCTTCACTCCCTGTAGGGTTGCCACCTCGGCCATGTTTTCCTGGACACTTATGAGTTAAACATCCTGCAGTGTGAGCAGAGGGCAACAAGCACTGCGCACCGAGACAGCACACGAATATTGACCCTGGACAGCAATATTCATGTTCATCCCTGCATACCCTGCAGTATGTGTAACTCATAAGTGTCCAGGAAAACATGGCCGAGGTGGCAACCCTACATGGATATCAAACAAATGCAAACACAAAACAGGTTTATAAAAAAAAAATCTTTGTTAAATATATGTATAATATATATATATAATTACTGGAACCCCTATGAATTCATATGAGAAAAATATATTTGAATTATATTACCATTGATAATTTAAATTCTTTAGTACACCTGAGTGACTAAGAACAGGAAATTGTTCATCCATAACTTACTGTTTTACAGGGGTATAAATATGAGGTAACACATAGGCTAAATTCTGTTAGTCATTCATCACAATTTGTAAGACCAAGGAATAGAGCTGTGATGTGTGGCAAAAAGTTGTTGAGTTTCACAAAATGGAAAGTGGCTAAAAGAAAATAGCAAAAGCATTGAAAATACCCATTTCCACCATCAGGGCAATAATTAAGAAGTACCAGTCAACTGTAAATGTTATGAATCAACCTGGAAGAGGACGTGCATCTATATGGTCTCAACGTGCTGTGAAAAGGATGATTTGAGTGGCCAATATATCTCCAAGGATCCCAGCTGGAGAATTACAGAAGTTGGTTGCGTCTTGGGGTCAGAAATTCTCCAATTCTACAATCCGACGTCACCAACATTACCACAAGTTGTTTGAAAGGGTTTCAAGAAAAAACCTCTACTCTTATCCCAAAACAAACTCAAATGTCTTTAGTTAGCCAGACACTACTAGAACTTCAAATAGCATTGGGATCTATAGTCAGATGAAACCAAAAGAGAGCTTTTTGGCAATAAACACCAGAGGTAGGTTTGGCACGCACAGAGAGGTAGCCGTATGAAAAAGTACCTCATGCCCACAGTTAAATATGGTGGTGGCTCTTTAATGTTTTGGGCTGCTTTTCTTTCAGAGGACCTGGACATTTCTTAGGATACAATGCATCATGGACTCTCAAATATCAACATATATTAAATGAACACCTGACTGCCTCTCCCAGAAAGCAGGACAATGATCCAAAACATACATTAAAAGCAACACAAAAATGGTTTACTGAACACAAAATCAAGGTCCTGCCATGGTCATCCCAGTCCCCTGACTTGAATACCATAGAAAACCTGTGGGGTGAACTGAAGAGGAGAGTCCACCAGCGTCAACCTCAAAATTTGAAGGCTCTGGAGAGATTCTGTATTGAGACATTTTCTCAGATCCCTTGCCATGAATTCTCCAACCTCATCAGGCATTATAGGAGAAGACTCAGATCTTTTATCTTGGCAAAGTGAGGTAGCACAAAGTATTTTTTGGATAAACCTGTGTTGCGTTTGCAATTGTTTAATATCCATGAGAGCTGAGTATTTTTGTGTATTTTCTGAACAAAAGATATAAAGGTTAAACAATAAAGACAATGGCCTAGATTTGGAGTTTTGTCGGTAACGACCCGAAAAACTAACGCCGGCTTTTTTCTGGCCGCACCATAAAAATAACTCTGGTATCGAGAGTCCACATAAAGGCTGCGTTAGGCTCCAAAAAAGGAGCGTAGAGCATTTTTAACGCAGCTTCAACTCTCGATACCAGAGTTGCTTACGGACGCGGCCAGCCACAAAAACGTGCTCGTGCACGATTCCCCCATAGGAAACAATGGGGCTGTTTGAGCTGAAAAAAAAACCAAACACCTGCAAAAAAGCCGCGTTCAGCTCCTAACGCAGCCCCATTGTTTGCTATGCGGTAACCCTTCCTACGTCTACACTCTAACATGTACCCCGAGTCTAAACACCCCTAACCTTACACTTATTAACCCCTAATCTGCCGCCCCCGCTATCGCTGACCCCTGCATATTATTATTAACCCCTAATCTGCCGCTCCGTAAACCGCCGCTACTTACATTATACTTATGTACCCCTAATCTGCTGCCCTAACATCGCCGACCAATATATTATATTTATTAACCCCTAATCTGCCCCCCACAACATCGCCTCCACCTGCCTACACTTATTAACCCCTAATCTGCCGACCGGACCTGAGCGCTACTATAATAAAGTTATTAACCCCTAATCCGCCTTACTAACCCTATCATAAATAGTATTAACCCCTAATCTGCCCTCCCTAACATCGCCGACACCTAACTTCAATTATTAACCCCTAATCTGCCGACCGAATCTCGCTGCTATTCTAATAAATGTATTAACCCCTAAAGCTAAGTCTAACCCTAATACTAACACCCCCCTAAATTAAATATAATTTAAATCTAACGAAATTAATTAACTCTTATTAAATAAATTATTCCTATTTAAAGCTAAATACTTACCTGTAAAATAAATCCTAATATAGCTACAATATAAATTATAATTATATTATAGCTATTTTAGGATTTATATTTATTTTACAGGTAACTTTGTATTTATTTTAACCAGGTACAATAGCTATTAAATAGTTAAGAACTATTTAATAGCTAAAATAGTTAAATTAATTACAAATTTACCTGTAAAAGAAATCCTAACCTAAGTTACAAATAAACCTAACACTAGACTATCAATAAATTAATTAAATAAACTACCTACAATTACCTACAATTAACCTAACACTACACTATCAATAAATTAATTAAATACAATTCATATTTGTGGAATGCTCTGTCTACTGAGGGTTGTTAAATGATGAGAGAATTTGTGGAATGCTCTGTATACTGAGGGTTGTTAAAAGATGGGAGAATTTGTGGAATGCTCTGTATACTGGGGGGTTGTTAAATGATGGGAGAATTTGTGGAATGCTCTGTATACTGGGGGGTTGTTAAATGATGGGAGAATTTGTGGAATGCTCTGTATACTGGGGGATTGTTAAACAATGAGGGAATTTGAGGAATGCCCTGTATACTGGGGGTTGTTAAATGATTAGAGAATTTGTGGAGTGTTCTGAATACGGGGGGGGGGGGGGGGGGTTGTTAAATAATGGGAGAATTTATGGAATGCTCTGTATACTGGGGGTTGTTAAACAATGAGAGAATTTGTGAAATGCTCTGTATACTAAGGGTTGTTAAATGATGACAGAATTTATGGAATGCTCTGTATAGTACTGTGTGGTTGTTAAATGATGAGAGAATTTGTGAAATGCTTTGTAGGTTGTTAAATGATGAGAGAATTTGTGGAATGCTCTGTATACTGGGGGGTTGTTAATGATGAGAGAATTTGTGGAATGCTCTGTATACTGGGGGGTTGTTTAATGATGGGAAAATTTGTGGAATGCTCTGTATGCTGGGGGTTGTTAAATGATGGGAGAATTTGTGGAATGCTCTGTATACTGGGGGTTGTTAAACAATGAGAGAATTTGTGAAATGCTCTGTATACTAAGGGTTGTTAAATGATGACAGAATTTATGGAATGCTCTGTATAGTACTGTGTGGTTGTTAAATGATGAGAGAATTTGTGAAATGCTCTGTAGGTTGTTAAATGATGAGAGAATTTGTGGAATGCTCTGTATACTGGGGGGTTGTTAATGATGAGAGAATTTGTGGAATGCTCTGTATACTGGGGGGTTGTTAAATGATGGGAGAATTTGTGGAATGCTCTGTATACTGGGGGGTTGTTAAATGATGGGAGAATTTGTGGAATGCTCTGTATACTGGGGGGTTGTTTAATGATGGGAACATTTGTGGAATGCTCTGTATACAGGGGGATTATTAAACGATGAGAGAATTTGTGGAATGCTCTGTATACTGGGGGGTTATTTAATGATGGGAGAATTTGTTGAATGCTCTGTATACTGGGGGATTATTAAACAATGAGAGAATTTGTGGAGTGTTCTGAATACTGGGTGGGGGGGGTTGTTAAATAATGGGAGAATTTGTGGAATGCTCTGTATACTGGGGGATTATTAAACAATGAGAGAATTTGTGGAGTGTTCTGAATCCTGGGGGGGGGGGGTTGTTAAATAATGGGAGAATTTGTGGAATGCTCTGTATACTGGGGGATTGTTAAACAATGAGGGAATTTGTGGAATGCCCTGTATACTGGGGGTTGTTAAATGATGAGAGAATTTGTGGAGTGTTCTGAATACGGGGGGTGGGGATTTGTTAAATAATGGGAGAATTTGTGGAATTCTCTGTATACTGGGGGTCAGGACCGTCTTTGAAATGATTTGTAGTTGAGAGTGGCGCTACTAAAAGCTAAAAAGTATTAAAAACTATGAGATCTCATAGTTTTTAATACTTTTTAGCTTTTAGTAGCGCCACTCTCAACTACAAATCATTTCAAATTCGTGACCAGGAAGGGGGTTTACAGAGAGAGGCAAAAGTATTTTAAGTCCAAGCGCTGTTTTATATATATCTCCGTCAGGACCGTCTTTAACACAGGGCAAAAGGGGCAGTTGCCCTGGGCCCAGTCTTTGTTGAGGGGCCCTAGAGTCCAAAAAAAAAAAAAAAAAAAATTTTTTTTTAAGTTCATGCCAGACTGCTGATGTCATGTGACATGGGACAAACACACAGTCAGTCCTAATATTGTCACAGTCAAAAGTTCTCTGCTTATTTTTATTTGTGAGAAACTGTGACAGACCGTGCTGGTGTCATGTGACATTCCAAGCTAGTGCCATGTGCTGTTTTAGATGTGCACTGTGCAGCACTGGATGCTAAGCCCTAACTAGGCATCCAGTCAATCCAACTGCATCAGAAAAGGTCCTGCTGGGGTTTTCACTGTTACCAGGTAACTGCTCTGGTGGTGGGGATTGTTTCTGGGTAGGGCTCACTATAGGCGCATGCAGCATAAAGCTGGAGTGGCAGGCAAGTGAGGATTTGAGCATCTGTGCAGCTGCACACACCGCTCTCTTCAGTCTTGAGGCTGTGTGACTCGTCTGTATCCATGCAGCCTTGGGCAGACAGCATCTAGTCTGCTGGTCCCCTTAGCCCTGCTCTTTCTGCTGTGGCTCTAAGAACAACTAGCTGAAGTTTGTTAGGAAAACAATGCTTTGTAGAAAGGTGTCAGTGGGAAGAATAAGTGAGTGTGCACATGCCTCTCCCCCATGCAGCATTGTCTAGTGCAGGATGAGAGGGAACTTGTTCCTAGCAAAGTAGTGACATGTGCTGCTGTGGCTGATGTATAGTGTCATGCTGATACTTCACACATTAAGGTAAGGTTTATTTTTATAGTTTTTATTTCTCGCTGTTTCAGATTTTACAGCTTCCCATAGTAGTTCTACTGTTCCAGTCAGTAAACGTATATCTGTCTGCACCTCTATGCTTCCGCCTCAGTCTTTACCTTGCTTTGCTCCTGTTGGCTGCCCTAAATCTCTTTAACCAGCTAACCTCACACCAGAATCACATTCAAAAGCATATTAAATTAATCCAGAGTGGAGGAATTTATATATTTATTTACTTATTAGTACTGCTTAGGTCCAGTTTCACATATTGCAATTTTTTTTAATGATTAGCCCAGCAGTGGATGATCCACTGCTGGGCTAATAATGTAAAAAAATAAATTGATTTAGTTGTTTTTTGGGATGTTGGGTTGGAGAGCAAAATTGCATTGGGGGGGGGGGGCAAGAAAATGTTTGCCCAGGGTCCAGTCAGTATTAAAGACGGCCCTGCTGGGGGTTGTTAAACAATGAGAGAATTTGTGAAATGCTCTGTATACTGAGGGTTGTTAAATGATGACAGAATTTATGGAATGCTCTGTAAAGTACTGTGTGGTTGTTAAATGATGAGAGAATTTGTGAAATGCTCTGTAGGTTGTTAAATGATGAGAGAATTTGTGGAATGCTCTGTATACTGGGGGGTTGTTAATGATGAGAGAATTTGTGGAATGCTCTGTATAATGGGGGGTTGTTAAATGATGGGAGAATTTGTGGAATGCTCTGTATACTGGGGGGTTGTTAAATGATGAGAGAATTTGTGGAATGCTCTGTATACTGGGGGGTTGTTTAATGATGGGAAAATTTGAGGAATGCTCTGTATACAGGGGGATTATTAAACGATGAGAGAATTTGTGGAATGCTCTGTATACTGGGGGTTGTTAAATGATGGGAGAATTTGTTGAATGCTCTGTATACTGGGGGATTATTAAACAATGAGAGAATTTGTGGAGTGTTCTGAATACTGGGGGGGGGGGTTGTTAAATAATGGGATAATTTGTGGAATGCTCTGTATACTGGGGGATTATTAAACAATGAGAGAATTTGTGGAGTGTTCTGAATCCTGGGGGGGGGGGTTGTTAAATAATGGGAGAATTTGTGGAATGCTCTGTATACTGGGGGATTGTTAAACAATGAGGGAATTTGTGGAATGCCCTGTATACTGGGGGTTGTTAAATGATGAGAGAATTTGTGGAGTGTTCAGAATACGGGGGGTGGGGATTTGTTAAATAATGGGAGAATTTGTGGAATGCTCTGTATACTGGGGGTTGTTAAACAATGAGAGAATTTGTGAAATGCTCTGTATACTGAGGGTTGTTAAATGATGACAGAATTTATGGAATGCTCTGTAAAGTACTGTGTGGTTGTTAAATGATGAGAGAATTTGTGAAATGCTCTGTAGGTTGTTAAATGATGAGAGAATTTGTGGAATGCTCTGTATACTGGGGGGTTGTTAAATGATGAGAGAATTTGTGGAATGCTCTGTATACTGGGGGGTTGTTAAATGATGGGAGAATTTGTGGAATGCTCTGTATACTGAGGGTTGTTAAATGATGAGAGAATTTGTGGAATGCTCTGTATACTGGGGGTTGTTAAATGATGAGAGAATTTGTGGAATGCTCTGTATACTGGGGGGTTGTTAAATGATGAGAGAATTTGTGGAGTGCTCTGTATACTGAGGGTTGTTAAATGTTGAGAGAATTTGTGGAATGCTCTGTATACTGAGGGTTATTAAATGATGAGAGAATTTGTGGAATGCTCTGTATACTGAGGGTTGTTAAAAGATGGGAGAATCTGTGGAATGCTCTGTATACTGGGGGGTTGTTAAATGATGGGAGAATTTGTGGAATGCTCTGTATACTGGGGGGTTGTTAAATGATGGGAGAATTTGTGGAATGCTCTGTATACTGGGGGGTTGTTAAATGATGGGAGAATTTGTGGAATGCTCTGTATACTGGGGGATTATTAAACAATGAGAGAATTTGTGGAGTGTTCTGAATACTGGGGGGGGGGGTTGTTAAATAATGGGAGAATTTGTGGAATGCTCTGTATACTGGGGGATTATTAAACAATGAGAGAATTTGTGGAGTGTTCTGAATCCTGGGGGGGGGGGGGGGGTTGTTAAATAATGGGAGAATTTGTGGAATGCTCTGTATACTGGGGGATTGTTAAACAATGAGGGAATTTGTGGAATGCCCTGTATACTGGGGGTTGTTAAATGATGAGAGAATTTGTGGAGTGTTCAGAATACGGGGGGTGGGGATTTGTTAAATAATGGGAGAATTTGTGGAATGCTCTGTATACTGGGGGTTGTTAAACAATGAGAGAATTTGTGAAATGCTCTGTATACTGAGGGTTGTTAAATGATGACAGAATTTATGGAATGCTCTGTAAAGTACTGTGTGGTTGTTAAATGATGAGAGAATTTGTGAAATGCTCTGTAGGTTGTTAAATGATGAGATAATTTGTGGAATGCTCTGTATACTGGGGGGTTGTTAAATGATGAGAGAATTTGTGGAATGCTCTGTATACTGGGGGGTTGTTAAATGATGGGAGAATTTGTGGAATGCTCTGTATACTGAGGGTTGTTAAATGTTGAGAGAATTTGTGGAATGCTCTGTATACTGAGGGTTATTAAATGATGAGAGAATTTGTGGAATGCTCTGTATACTGAGGGTTGTTAAAAGATGGGAGAATCTGTGGAATGCTCTGTATACTGGGGGGTTGTTAAATGATGGGAGAATTTGTGGAATGCTCTGTATACTGGGGGGTTGTTAAATGATGGGAGAATTTGTGGAATGCTCTGTATACTGGGGGGTTGTTAAATGATGGGAGAATTTGTGGAATGCTCTGTATACTGGGGGATTATTAAACAATGAGAGAATTTGTGGAGTGTTCTGAATACTGGGGGGGGGGGGGGTTGTTAAATAATGGGAGAATTTGTGGAATGCTCTGTATACTGGGGGATTATTAAACAATGAGAGAATTTGTGGAGTGTTCTGAATACTGGGGGGGGGGGTTTGTTAAATAATGGGAGAATTTGTGGAATGCTCTGTATACTGGGGGATTGTTAAACAATGAGGGAATTTGTGGAATGCTCTGTATACTGGGGGTTGTTAAACAATGAGAGTATTTGTTGAATGCTCTGTATACTGGGGGATTATTAAACGATGAGAGAATTTGTGAAATGCTCTGTATACTTCGGGTTGTTAAATGATGACAGAATTTATGGAATGCTCTGTATAGTACTGTGTGGTTGTTAAATGATGAGAGAATTTGTGAAATGCTCTGTAGGTTGTTAAATGATGAGAGAATTTGTGGAATGCTCTGTATACTGAGGGTTGTTAAATGATGAGAGCATTTGTGGAATGCTCTGTATACTGGGGGGTTGTTAAATGATGGGAGAATTTGTGGAATGCTCTGTATACTGAGGGTTGTTAAATGATGAGAGAATTTGTGGAATGCTCTGTATACTGGGGGGTTGTTAAATGATGGGAGAATTAGTGGAATGCTCTGTATACTGGGGGTTGTTAAATCATGAGAGAATTTGTGGAATGCTCTGTATACTGGGGGTTGTTAAATAATGGGAGAATTTGTGCAATGCTCTGTATACTGAGGGTTGTTAAATGATGACAGAATTTATAGAATGCTCTGTAAAATACTGTGTGGTTGTTAAATGATGACAGAATTTGTGAAATGCTCTGTAGGTTGTTATATGATGAGAGCATTTGTGGAATGCTCTGTATACTGGGGGGTTGTTAATTAATGAGAGAATTTGTGGAATGCTCTGTATACTGGGGGGTTGTTAAATGATGGGAGAATTTGTGGAATGCTCTGTATACTGAGGGTTGTTAAATGATGAGAGAATTTGTGGAATGCTCTGTATACTGGGGGTTGTTAAATGATGAGAGAATTTGTGGAATGCTCTGTATACTGGGGGTTGTTAAATGATGAGAGAATTTGTGGAATGCTTTGTATACTGAGGGTTGTTAAATGATGAGAGAATTTGTGGAATGCTCTGTATACTGAGGGTTGTTAAATGATGAGAGAATTTGTGGAATGCTCTGTATACTGAGGGTTGTTAAAAGATGGGAGAATTTGTGGAATGCTCTGTATACTGGGGGGTTGTTAAATGATGGGAGAATTTGTGGAATGCTCTGTATACTGGAGGGTTGTTAAATGATGGGAGAATTTGTGGAATGCTCTGTATACTGGGGGGTTGTTAAATGATGGGAGAATTTGTGGAATGCTCTGTATACAGGGGGATTATTAAACGATGAGAGAATTTGTGGAATGCTCTGTATACTGGGGGTTGTTAAATGATGGGAGAATTTGTTGAATGCTCTGTATACTGGGGGATTATTAAACAATGAGATAATTTGTGGAGTGTTCTGAATACTGGGGGGGGGGGGGGGGTTTAAATAATGGGAGAATTTGTGGAATGCTCTGTATACTGGGGGATTGTTAAACAATGAGGGAATTTTTGGAATGCTCTGTATACTGGGGGATTATTAAACGATGGGAGAATTTGTGAAATGCTCTGTATACTGAGGGTTGTTAAATGATGACAGAATTTATGGAATGCTCTGTATAGTACTGTGTGGTTGTTAAATGATGAGAGAATTTGTGAAATACTCTGGAGGTTGTTAAATGATAAGAGAATTTGTGGAATGCTCTGTATACTGGGGGGTTGTTAAATGATGAGAGCATTTGTGGAATGCTCTGTATACTGGGGGTTGTTAAATGATGGGAGAATTTGTGGAATGCTCTGTATACTGAGGGTTGTTAAATGATGAGAGAATTTGAGGAATGCCCTGTATACTGGGAGTTGTTAAATGATTAGAGAATTTGTGGAGTGTTCTGAATACGGGGGGGGGGGGGGGGGTTGTTAAATAATGGGAGAATTTGTGGAATGCTCTGTATACTGGGGGTTGTTAAACAATGAGAGAATTTGTGAAATGCTCTGTATACTAAGGGTTGTTAAATGATGACAGAATTTATGGAATGCTCTGTATAGTACTGTGTGGTTTTTAAATGATGAGAGAATTTGTGAAATGCTCTGTAGGTTGTTAAATGATGAGAGAATTTGTGGAATGCTCTGTATACTGGGGGGTTGTTAATGATGAGAGAATTTGTGGAATGCTCTGTATACTGGGGGGTTGTTAAATGATGGGAGAATTTGTGGAATGCTCTGTATACTGGGGGGTTATTAAATGATGGGAGAATTTGTGGAATGCTCTGTATACTGGGGGGTTGTTTAATGATGGGAAAATTTGTGGAATGCTCTGTATACAGGGGGATTATTAAACGATGAGAGAATTTGTGGAATGCTCTGTATACTGGGGGTTGTTAAATGATGGGAGAATTTGTTGAATGCTCTGTATACTGGGGGATTATTAAACAATGAGAGAATTTGTGGAGTGTTCTGAATACTGGGGGGGGGGGGTTGTTAAATAATGGGAGAATTTGTGGAATGCTCTGTATACTGGGGGATTATTAAACAATGAGAGAATTTGTGGAGTGTTCTGAATCCTGGGGGGGGGGGGGGGGGTTGTTAAATAATGGTAGAATTTGTGGAATGCTCTGTATACTGGGGGGTTGTTAAATGATGAGAGAATTTGTGGAATGCTCTGTATACTGGGGGTTGTTAAATCATGAGAGAATTTGTGGAATGCTCTGTATACTGGGGGTTGTTAAATAATGGGAGAATTTGTGGAATGCTCTGTATACTGAGGGTTGTTAAATGATGACAGAATTTATGGAATGCTCTGTAAAGTACTGTGTGGTTGTTAAATGATGAGAGAATTTGTGAAATGCTCTGTAGGTTGTTAAATGATGAGAGAATTTGTGGAATGCTCTGTATACTGGGAGGTTGTTAAATGATGAGAGAATTTGTAGAATGCTCTGTATACTGGGGGGTTGTTAAATGATGGGAGAATTTGTGGAATGCTCTGTATACTGAGGGTTGTTAAATGATGAGAGAATTTGTGGAATGCTCTGTATACTGGGGGTTATTAAATGATGAGAGAATTTGTGGAATGCTCTGTATACTGGGGGGTTGTTAAATGATGAGAGAATTTGTGGAATGCTCTGTATACTGGAGGGTTGTTAAATGATGGGAGAATTTGTGGAATGCTCTGTATACTGGGGGGTTGTTAAATGATGGGAGAATTTGTGGAATGCTCTGTATACAGGGGGATTATTAAGCGATGAGAGAATTTGTGGAATGCTCTGTATACTGGGGGTTGTTAAATGATGGGAGAATTTGTTGAATGCTCTGTATACTGGGGGATTATTAAACAATGAGAGAATTTGTGGAGCGTTCTGAATACTGGGGGGGGGGGGGGGGTTGTTAAATAATGGGAGAATTTGTGGAATGCTCTGTATACTGGGGGGATTATTAAACAATGAGAGAATTTGTGGAGTGCTCTGAATACTGGGGGGGGGGGGGGTTAAATAATGGGAGAATTTGTGGAATGCTCTGTATACTGGGGGATTGTTAAACAATGAGGGAATTTTTGGAATGCTCTGTATACTGGGGGTTGTTAAACAATGAGAGAATTTGTTGAATGCTCTGTATACTGGGGGATTATTAAACGATGGGAGAATTTGTGAAATGCTCTGTATACTGAGGGTTGTTAAATGATGACAGAATTTATGGAATGCTCTGTATAGTACTGTGTGGTTGTTAAATGATGAGAGAATTTGTGAAATGCTCTGGAGGTTGTTAAATGATGAGAGAATTTGTGGAATGCTCTGTATACTGGGGGGTTGTTAAATGATGAGAGCATTTGTGGAATGCTCTGTATACTGGGGGGTTGTTAAATGATGGGAGAATTTGTGGAATGCTCTGTATACTGAGGGTTGTTAAATGATGAGAGAATTTGTGGAATGCTCTGTATACTGGGGGTTGTTAAATGATGAGAGAATTTGTGGAATGTTCTGTATACTGGGGGTTGTTAAATAATGGGAGAATTTGTGGAATGCTCTGTATGCTGGGGGTTGTTAAATGATGAGAGAATTTGTGGAATGCTCTGTATACTGGGGGTTGTTAAATGATGAGAGAATTTGTGGAATGCTCTGTATACTGGGGGGTTGTTAAATGATGAGAGAATTTGTGGAATGCTCTGTATACTGAGGGTTGTTAAATGATGAGAGAATTTGTGGAATGCTCTGTATACTGAGGGTTGTTAAATGATAAGAGAATTTGTGGAATGCTCTGTATAATGAGGGTTGTTAAAAGATGGGAGAATTTGTGGAATGCTCTGTATACTGGGGGGTTGTTAAATGATGGGAGAATTTGTGGAATGCTCTGTATACTGGGGGGTTGTTAAATGATGGGAGAATTTGTGGAATGCTCTGTATACTGGGGGGTTGTTAAATGATGGGAGAATTTGTGGAATGCTCTGTATACTGGGGGATTATTAAACGATGAGAGAATTTGTGGAATGCTCTTTATACTGGGGGTTGTTAAATGATGGGAGAATTTGTTGAATGCTCGGTATACTGGGGGATTATTAAACAATGAGAGAATTTGTGGAGTGTTCTGAATACTGGGGGGGGGGTTGTTAAATAATGGGAGAATTTGTGGAATGCTCTGTATACTGGGAGATTATTAAACAATGAGAGAATTTGTGGAGTGTTCTGAATCCTGGGGGGGGTTGTTAAATAATGGGAGAATTTGTGGAATGCTCTGTATACTGGGGGATTGTTAAACAATGAGGGAATTTGTGGAATGCCCTGTATACTGGGGGTTGTTAAATGATGAGATAATTTGTGGAGTGTTCTGAATACGGGGGGGGGGGGGGGTTTGTTAAATAATGGGAGAATTTGTGGAATGCTCTGTATACTGGGGGTTGTTAAACAATGAGAGAATTTGTGAAATGCTCTGTATACTAAGGGTTGTTAAATGATGACAGAATTCATGGAATGCTCTGTATAGTACTTTGTGGTTGTCAAATGATGAGAGAATTTGTGAAATGCTCTGTAGGTTGTTAAATGATGAGAGAATTTGTGGAATGCTCTGTATACTGGGGGGTTGTTAAATGCTGAGAGAATTTGTGGAATGCTCTGTATGCTGGGGGGTTGTTAAATGATGGGAGAATTTGTGGAATGCTCTGTATACTGAGGGTTGTTAAATGATGAGAGAATTTGTGGAATGCTCTGTATACTGGGGGTTGTTAAATGATGAGAGAATTTGTGGAATGCTCTGTATACTGGGGGGTTGTTAAATGATGAGAGAATTTGTGGAATGCTCTGTATACTGAGGGTTGTTAAATGATGAGATAATTTGTGGAATGCTCTGTATACTGAGGGTTGTTAAATGATGAGAGAATTTGTGGAATGCTCTGTATACTGAGGGTTTTTAAAAGATGGGAGAATTTGTGGAATGCTCTGTATACTGGGGGGTTGTTAAATGATGGGTGAATTTGTGGAATGCTCTGTATACTAGGGGGTTGTTAAATGATGGGAGAATTTGTGGAATGCTCTGTATACTGGGGGGTTGTTAAATGATGGGAGAATTTGTGGAATGCTCTGTATACAGGGGGATTATTAAACAATGAGAGAATTTGTGGAATGCTCTGTATACTGGGGGTTGTTAAATGATGGGAGAATTTGTTGAATGCTCTGTATACTGGGGGATTTTTAAACAATGAGAGAATTTGTGGAGTGTTCTAAATACTGGGGGGGGGGGGGTTGTTAAATAATGGGAGAATTTGTGGAATGCTCTGTATACTGGGGGATTATTAAACAATGAGAGAATTCGTGGAGTGTTCTGAATACTGGGGGTGGGTTGTTAAATAATGGGAGAATTTGTGGAATGCCCTGTATACTGGGGGTTGTTAAATGATGAGAGAATTTGTGGAATGCTCTGTATACTGGGGGATTGTTAAACAATGAGGGAATTTGTGGAATGCTCTGTATACTGGGGGTTGTTAAACAATGAGAGAATTTGTTGAATGCTCTGTATACTGGGGGATTATTAAACGATGAGAGAATTTGTGAAATGCTCTGTATACTGAGGCTTGTTAAATGATGACAGAATTTATGGAATGCACTGTATAGTACTGTGTGGTTGTTAAATGATGAGAGAATTTGTGAAATGCTCTGTAGGTTGTTAAATGATGAGAGAATTTGTGGAATGCTCTGTATACTGGGGGTTTGTTAAATGATGAGAGCATTTGTGGAATGCTCTGTATACTGGGGGGTTGTTAAATGATGGGAGAATTTGTGGAATGCTCTGTATACTGAGGGTTGTTAAATGATGAGAGAATTTGTGGAATGCTCTGTATACTGGGGGGTTGTTAAATGATGACAGAATTTGTGAAATGCTCTGTATACTGGGGGTTGTTAAATGATGAGAGAATTTGTGGAATGCTCTGTATACTGGGGGTTGTTAAATAATGGGAGAATTTGTGGAATGCTCTGTATACTGGGGGGTTGTTAAATGATGAGAGCATTTGTGGAATGCTCTGTATACTGGGGGGTTGTTAAATGATGGGAGAAATTGTGGAATGCTCTGTATACTGAGGGTTGTTAAATGATGAGAGAATTTGTGGAATGCTCTGTATACTGGGGGTTGTTAAATGATGACAGAATTTGTGAAATGCTCTGTATACTGGGGGTTGTTAAATGATGAGAGAATTTGTGGAATGCTCTGTATACTGGGGGTTGTTAAATAATGGGAGAATTTGTGGAATGCTCTGTATACTGGGGGTTGTTAAATGATGAGAGAATTTGTGGAATGCTCTGTATACTGGGGGGTTGTTAAATGATGAGAGAATTTGTGGAATGCTCTGTATACTGAGGGTTGTTAAATGATGAGAGAATTTGTGGAATGCTCTGTATACTGAGGGTTGTTAAATGATGAGAGAATTTGTGGAATGCTCTGTATACTGAGGGTTGTTAAAAGATGGGAGAATTTGTGGAATGCTCTGTATACTGGGGGGTTGTTAAATGATGGGAGAATTTGTGGAATGCTCTGTATACTGGGGGGTTGTTAAATGATGAGAGCATTTGTGGAATGCTCTGTATACTGGGGGGTTGTTAAATGATGGGAGAAATTGTGGAATGCTCTGTATACTGAGGGTTGTTAAATGATGAGAGAATTTGTGGAATGCTCTGTATACTGGGGGTTGTTAAATGATGACAGAATTTGTGAAATGCTCTGTATACTGGGGGTTGTTAAATGATGAGAGAATTTGTGGAATGCTCTGTATACTGGGGGTTGTTAAATAATGGGAGAATTTGTGGAATGCTCTGTATACTGGGGGTTGTTAAATGATGAGAGAATTTGTGGAATGCTCTGTATACTGGGGGGTTGTTAAATGATGAGAGAATTTGTGGAATGCTCTGTATACTGAGGGTTGTTAAATGATGAGAGAATTTGTGGAATGCTCTGTATACTGAGGGTTGTTAAATGATGAGAGAATTTGTGGAATGCTCTGTATACTGAGGGTTGTTAAAAGATGGGAGAATTTGTGGAATGCTCTGTATACTGGGGGGTTGTTAAATGATGGGAGAATTTGTGGAATGCTCTGTATAATGGGGGGTTGTTAAATGATGGGAGAATTTGTGGAATGCTCTGTATACTGGGGGGTTGTTAAATGATGGGAGAATTTGTGGAATGCTCTGTATACAGGGGGATTATTAAACGATGAGAGAATTTGTGGAATGCTCTGTATACTGGGGGTTGTTAAATGATGGGAGAATTTGTTGAATGCTCTGTATTCTGGGGGATTATTAAACAATGAGAGAATTTGTGGAGTGTTCTGAATACTGGGGGGGGGGTTGTTAAATAATGGCAGAATTTGTGGAATGCTCTGTATACTGGGGGTTGTTAAATGATGAGAGAATTTGTGGAGTGTTCTGAATACGGGAGGGGGGGGGGGTTGTTAAATAATGGGAGAATTTGTGGAATGCTCTGTATACTGGGGGATTATTAAACAATGAGAGAATTTGTGGAGTGTTCTGAATACTGGGGGGGGGGGGGGGTTGTTAAATAATGGGAGAATTTGTGGAATGCTCTGTATACTGGGGGATTGTTAAACAATGAGGGAATTTGTGGAATGCCCTGTATACTGGGGGTTGTTAAATGATGAGAGAATTTGTGGAGTGTTCTGAATACGGGGGGGGGGGGGGTTGTTAAATAATGGGAGAATTTGTGGAATGCTCTGTATACTGGGGGATTATTAAACAATGAGAGAATTTGTGGAGTGTTCTGAATACTGGGGGGGGGGGTTGTTAAATAATGGGAGAATTTGTGGAATGCTCTGTATACTGGGGGATTGTTAAACAATGAGGGAATTTGTGGAATGCCCTGTATACTGGGGGATTGTTAAACAATGAGAGAATTTGTGGAATGCTCTGTATACTGGGGGATTGTTAAACAATGAGGGAATTTGTGGAATGCTCTGTATACTGGGGGATTATTAAACGATGAGAGAATTTGTGAAATGCTCTTTATACTGAGGGTTGTTAAATGATGACAGAATTTATGGAATGCTCTGTATAGTACTGTGTGGTTGTTAAATGATGAGAGAATTTGTGAAATGCTCTGTATACTGAGGGTTGTTAAATGATGAGAGAATTTGTGGAATGCTCTGTATACTGAGGGTTGTTAAAAGATGGGAGAATTTGTGGAATGCTCTGTATACTGGGGGGTTGTTAAATGATGGGTGAATTTGTGGAATGCTCTGTATACTGGGGGGTTGTTAAATGATGGGAGAATTTGTGGAATGCTCTGTATACTGGGGGGTTGTTAAATGATGGGAGAATTTGTGGAATGCTCTGTATACAAGGGGATTATTAAACAATGAGAGAATTTGTGGAATGCTCTGTATACTGGGGGTTGTTAAATGATGGGAGAATTTGTTGAATGCTCTGTATACTGGGGATTATTAAACAATGAGAGAATTTGTGGAGTGTTCTAAATACGGGGGGGGGGGGGTTAAATAATGGGAGAATTTGTGGAATGCTCTGTATACTGGGGGATTATTAAACAATGAGAGAATTTGTGGAGTGTTCTGAATACTGGGGGGGGGGGGGTTGTTAAATAATGGGAGAATTTGTGGAATGCTCTGTATACTGGGGGATTGGTAAATGATGAGAGAATTTGTGGAGTGTTCTGAATATGGGGGGGTGGGTTTGTTAAATAATGGGAGAATTTGTGGAATGCTCTGTATTCTGGGGGTTGTTAAACAATGAGAGAATTTGTTGAATGCTCTGTATACTGGGGAATTATTAAACGATGAGAGAATTTGTGAAATGCTCTGTATACTGAGGGTTGTTAAATGATGACAGAATTTATGTAATGCTCTGTATAGTACTGTGTGGTTGTTAAATGATGAGAGAATTTGTGAAATGCTCTGTAGGTTGTTAAATGATGAGAGAATTTGTGGAATGTTCTGTATACTGGGGGGTTGTTAAATGATGAGAGCATTTGTGGAATGCTCTATATACTGGGGGGTTGTTAAATGATGGGAGAATTTGTGGAATGCTCTGTATACTGGGGGGTTGTTAAATGATGAGAGAATTTGTGGAATGCTCTGTATACTGGCAGTTGTTAAATGATGAGAGAATTTGTGGAATGCTCTGTATACTGGGGGTTGTTAAATAATGGGAGAATTTGTGGAATGCTCTGTATACTGGGGGTTGTTAAATGATGAGAGAATTTGTGGAATGCTCTGTATACTGGTGGTTGTTAAATGATGAGAGAATTTGTGGAATGCTCTGTATACTGAAGGTGTTTAAATGATGGGAGAATTTGTGGAATGCTCTGTATACTGAGGGTTGTTAAAAGATGGGAGAATTTGTGGAATGCTCTGTATACTGGGGGGTTGTTAAATGATGGGAGAATTTTTGGAATGCTCTGTATACTGGAGGGTTGTTAAATGATGGGAGAATTTGTGGAATGCTCTGTATACTGGGGGGTTGTTAAACAATGAGAGAATTTGTTGAATGCTCTGTATACTGGGGAATTATTAAACGATGAGAGAATTTGTGAAATGCTCTGTATACTGAGGGTTGTTAAATGATGACAGAATTTATGTAATGCTCTGTATAGTACTGTGTGGTTGTTAAATGATGAGAGAATTTGTGAAATGCTCTGTAGGTTGTTAAATGATGAGAGAATTTGTGGAATGTTCTGTATACTGGGGGGTTGTTAAATGATGAGAGCATTTGTGGAATGCTCTATATACTGGGGGGTTGTTAAATGATGGGAGAATTTGTGGAATGCTCTGTATACTGGGGGGTTGTTAAATGATGAGAGAATTTGTGGAATGCTCTGTATACTGGGGGTTGTTAAATGATGAGAGAATTTGTGGAATGCTCTGTATACTGGGGGTTGTTAAATAATGGGAGAATTTGTGGAATGCTCTGTATACTGGGGGTTGTTAAATGATGAGAGAATTTGTGGAATGCTCTGTATACTGGTGGTTGTTAAATGATGAGAGAATTTGTGGAATGCTCTGTATACTGAAGGTGTTTAAATGATGGGAGAATTTGTGGAATGCTCTGTATACTGAGGGTTGTTAAAAGATGGGAGAATTTGTGGAATGCTCTGTATACTGGGGGGTTGTTAAATGATGGGAGAATTTTTGGAATGCTCTGTATACTGGAGGGTTGTTAAATGATGGGAGAATTTGTGGAATGCTCTGTATACTGGGGGGTTGTTAAACAATGAGAGAATTTGTTGAATGCTCTGTATACTGGGGAATTATTAAACGATGAGAGAATTTTTGAAATGCTCTGTATACTGAGGGTTGTTAAATGATGACAGAATTTATGTAATGCTCTGTATAGTACTGTGTGGTTGTTAAATGATGAGAGAATTTGTGAAATGCTCTGTAGGTTGTTAAATGATGAGAGAATTTGTGGAATGTTCTGTATACTGGGGGGTTGTTAAATGATGAGAGCATTTGTGGAATGCTCTATATACTGGGGGGTTGTTAAATGATGGGAGAATTTGTGGAATGCTCTGTATACTGGGGGGTTGTTAAATGATGAGAGAATTTGTGGAATGCTCTGTATACTGGGGGTTGTTAAATGATGAGAGAATTTGTGGAATGCTCTGTATACTGGGGGTTGTTAAATAATGGGAGAATTTGTGGAATGCTCTGTATACTGGGGGTTGTTAAATGATGAGAGAATTTGTGGAATGCTCTGTATACTGGTGGTTGTTAAATGATGAGAGAATTTGTGGAATGCTCTGTATACTGAAGGTGTTTAAATGATGGGAGAATTTGTGGAATGCTCTGTATACTGAGGGTTGTTAAAAGATGGGAGAATTTGTGGAATGCTCTGTATACTGGGGGGTTGTTAAATGATGGGAGAATTTTTGGAATGCTCTGTATACTGGGGGGTTGTTAAATGATGGGAGAATTTGTGGAATGCTCTGTATACTGGGGGGTTGTTAAATGATGGGAGAATTTGTGGAATGCTCTGTATACAGGGGGATTATTAAACGATGAGAGAATTTGTGGAATGCTCTGTATACTGGGGGTTGTTAAATGATGGGTGAATTTGTGGAATGCTCTGTATACTGGGGTCTGTTAAATGATGGGAGAATTTGTGGAATGCTCTGTATACTGGGGGGTTGTTAAATGATGAGAGCATTTGTGGAATGCTCTATATACTGGGGGGTTGTTAAATGATGGGAGAATTTGTGGAATGCTCTGTATACTGGGGGGTTGTTAAATGATGAGAGAATTTGTGGAATGCTCTGTATACTGGGGGTTGTTAAATGATGAGAGAATTTGTGGAATGCTCTGTATACTGGGGGTTGTTAAATAATGGGAGAATTTGTGGAATGCTCTGTATACTGGGGGTTGTTAAATGATGAGAGAATTTGTGGAATGCTCTGTATACTGGTGGTTGTTAAATGATGAGAGAATTTGTGGAATGCTCTGTATACTGAAGGTGTTTAAATGATGGGAGAATTTGTGGAATGCTCTGTATACTGAGGGTTGTTAAAAGATGGGAGAATTTGTGGAATGCTCTGTATACTGGGGGGTTGTTAAATGATGGGAGAATTTTTGGAATGCTCTGTATACTGGGGGGTTGTTAAATGATGGGAGAATTTGTGGAATGCTCTGTATACTGGGGGGTTGTTAAATGATGGGAGAATTTGTGGAATGCTCTGTATACAGGGGGATTATTAAACGATGAGAGAATTTGTGGAATGCTCTGTATACTGGGGGTTGTTAA
Source organism: Bombina bombina (assembly GCF_027579735.1). Classification (NCBI taxonomy): domain Eukaryota; kingdom Metazoa; phylum Chordata; class Amphibia; order Anura; family Bombinatoridae; genus Bombina; species Bombina bombina. The sequence goes on from NC_069502.1 coordinate 74,211,258, forward strand.
ATGATGGGTGAATTTGTGGAATGCTCTGTATACTGGGGTCTGTTAAATGATGGGAGAATTTGTGGAATGCTCTGTATACTGGGGGATTATTAAACAATGAGAGAATTTGTGGAGTGTTCTGAATACTGGGGGGGTTGTTAAATAATGGGAGATTTTGTGGAATGCTCTGTATACTGGGGGATTGTTAAACAATGAGGGAATTTGTGGAATGCCCTGTATACTGGGGGTTGTTAAATGATGAGAGAATTTGTGGAGTGTTCTGAATACGGGGGGTGGGGGTTTGTTAAATAATGGGAGAATTTGTGGAATGCTCTGTATACTGGGGGTTGTTAAACAATGAGAGAATTTGTGAAATGCTCTTTATACTGAGGGTTGTTAAATGATGACAGAATTTATGGAATGCTCTGTAAAGTACTGTGTGGTTGTTAAATGATGAGAGAATTTGTGAAATGCTCTGTAGGTTGTTAAATGATGAGAGAATTTGTGGAATGCTCTGTATACTGGGGGGTTGTTAAATGATGAGAGAATTTGTGGAATGCTCTGTATACTGGGGGGTTGTTAAATGATGGGAGAATTTGTGGAATGCTCTGTATACTGGGGGTTGTAAAATGATGAGAATTTGTGGAGTGTTCTGAATACGGGGGGGGGGGGGGGTTGTTAAATAATGGGAGAATTTGTGGAATGCTCTGTATACTGGGGGTTGTTAAACAATGAGAGAATTTGTGAAATGCTCTGTATACTGAGGGTTGTTAAATGATGACAGAATTTATGGAATGCTCTGTATAGTACTGTGTGGTTGTTAAATGATGACAGAATTTGTGAAATGCTCTGTAGGTTGTTAAACGATGAGAGAATTTGTGGAATGCTCTGTATACTGGGGGGTTGTTAATAGATGAGAGAATTTGTGGAATGCTCTGTATACTGGGGGGTTGTTAAATGATGGGAGAATTTGTGGAATGCTCTGTATACTGAGGGTTGTTAAATGATGAGAGAATTTGTGGAATGCTCTGTATACTGAGGGTTGTTAAAAGATGGGAGAATTTGTGGAATGCTCTGTATACTGGGGGGTTGTTAAATGATGGGTGAATTTGTGGAATGCTCTGTATACTGGGGGGTTGTTAAATGATGGGAGAATTTGTGGAATGCTCTGTATACTGGGGGGTTGTTAAATGATGGGAGAATTTATGGAATGCTCTGTATACAGGGGGATTATTAAACGATGAGAGAATTTGTGGAATGCTCTGTATACTGGGGGTTGTTAAATGATGGGAGAATTTGTTGAATGCTCTGTATACTGGGGGATTATTAAACAATGAGAGAATTTGTGGAGTGTTCTGAATACTGGGGGTTGTTAAAGGATGAGAGAATTTGTGGAGTGTTCTGAATATGGGGGGGGGGGGGGTTTGTTAAACAATGAGAGAATTTGTGGAGTGTTCTGAATACTGGGGGGGGGGGGTGTTTGTTAAATAATGGGAGAATTTGTGGAATGATCTGTATACTGGGGGTTGTTAAACAATGAGAGAATTTGTTGAATGCTCTGTATACTGGGGGATTATTAAACGATGAGAGAATTTGTGAAATGCTCTGTATACTGAGGGTTGTTAAATGATGACAGAATTTATGGAATGCTCTGTATAGTACTGTGTGGTTGTTAAATGATGAGAGAATTTGTGAAATGCTCTGTAGGTTGTTAAATGATGAGAGAATTTGTGGAATGCCCTGTATACTGGGGTTTGTTAAATGATGAGAGAATTTGTGGAGTGTTCTGAATACGGGGGGTGGGGGTTTGTTAAATAATGGGAGAATTTGTGGAATTCTCTGTATACTGGGGGTTGTTAAACAATGAGAGAATTTGTGAAATGCTCTGTATACTGAGGGTTGTTAAATAATGACAGAATTTATGGAATGCTCTGTAAAGTACTGTGTGGTTGTTAAATGATGAGAGAATTTGTGAATGCTCTGTAGGTTGTTAAATGATGAGAGAATTTGTGGAATGCTCTGTATACTGGGGGGTTGTTAAATGATGGGATAATTTGTGGAATGCTCTGTATACTGAGGGTTATTAAATGATGAGAGAATTTGTGGAATGCTCTGTATACTGGGGGTTGTTAAATGATGAGAGAATTTGTGGAATGCTCTGTATACTGGGGGGTTGTTAAATGATGAGAGAATTTGTGGAATGCTCTGTATACTGAGGGTTGTTAAATGATGAGAGAATTTGTGGAATGCTCTGTATACTGAGGGTTGTTAAAAGATGGGAGAATTTGTGGAATGCTCTGTATACTGGGGGGTTGTTAAATGATGGGAGAATTTGTGGAATGCTCTGTATACTGGGGGGTTGTTAAATGATGGGAGAATTTGTGGAATGCTCTGTATACTGGGGGGTTGTTAAATGATGGGAGAATTTGTGGAATGCTCTGTATACAGGGGGATTATTAAACGATAAGAGAATTTGTGGAATGCTCTGTATACTGGGGGTTGTTAAATGATGAGAGAATTTGTTGAATGCTCTGTATACTGGGGGGTTGTTAAATGATGAGAGAATTTGTGGAATGCTCTGTATATTGAGGGTTGTTAAATGATGAGAGAATTTGTGGAATGCTCTGTATACTGAGGGTTGTTAAAAGATGGGAGAATTTGTGGAATGCTCTGTATACTGGGGGGTTGTTAAATGATGGGAGAATTTGTGGAATGCTCTGTATACTGGGGGGTTGTTAAATGATGGGAGAATTTGTGGAATGCTCTGTATACAGGGGGATTATTAAACAATGAGAGAATTTGTGGAATGCTCTGTATACTGGGGGTTGTTAAATGATGGGAGAATTTGTTGAATGCTCTGTATACTGGGGGATTATTAAACAATGAGAGAATTTGTGGAGTGTTCTGAATACTGCGGGGGGGGGGGGGGTTTGTTAAATAATGGGAGAATTTGTGGAATGCTCTGTATACTGGGGGATTATTAAACAATGAGAGAATTTGTGGAGTGTTCTGAATCCTGGGGGGGGGGGGGGGGTTGTTAAATAATGGGAGAATTTGTGGAATGCTCTGTATACTGGGGGATTGTTAAACAATGAGGGAATTTGTGGAATGCCCTGTATACTGGGGGTTGTTAAATGATGAGAGAATTTGTGGAGTGTTCTGAATACGGGGGGTGGGGATTTTTTAAATAATGGGAGAATTTGTGGAATGCTCTGTATACTGGGGGTTGTTAAACAATGAGAGAATTTGTGAAATGCTCTGTATACTGAGGGTTGTTAAATGATGACAGAATTTATGGAATGCTCTGTAAAGTACTGTGTGGTTGTTAAATGATGAGAGAATTTGTGAAATGCTCTGTAGGTTGTTAAATGATGAGAGAATTTGTGGAATGCTCTGTATACTGGGGGGTTGTTAAATGATGAGAGAATTTGTGGAATGCTCTGTATACTGGGGGGTTGTTAAATGATGGGAGAATTTGTGGAATGCTTTGTATACTGGGGGGTTGTTAAATGATGGGATAATTTGTGGAATGCTCTGTATACTGAGGGTTATTAAATGATGAGAGAATTTGTGGAATGCTCTGTATACTGGGGGGTTGTTAAATGATGAGAGAATTTGTGGAATGCTCTGTATACTGAGGGTTGTTAAATGATGAGAGAATTTGTGGAATGCTCTGTATACTGAGGGTTGTTAAATGATGAGAGAATTTGTGGAATGCTCTGTATACTGGGGGATTGTTAAACAATGAGGGAATTTGTGGAATGCCCTGTATACTGGGGGTTGTTAAATGATGAGAGAATTTGTGGAGTGTTCTGAATACGGGGGGTGGGGGTTTGTTAAATAATGGGAGAATTTGTGGAATGCTCTGTATACTGTGGGTTGTTAAACAATGAGAGAATTTGTGAAATGCTCTGTATACTGAGGGTTGTTATATGATGACAGAATTTATGGAATGCTCTGTAAAGTACTGTGTGATTGTTAAATGATGAGAGAATTTGTGAAATGCTCTGTAGGTTGTTAAATGATGAGAGAATTTGTGGAATGCTCTGTATACTGGGGGGTTGTTAAATGATGAGAGAATTTGTTGAATGCTCTGTATACTGGGGGGTTGTTAAATGATGGGAGAATTTGTGGAATGCTCTGTATACTGAGGGTTGTTAAATGATGAGAGAATTTGTGGAATGCTCTGTATACTGGGGGTTGTTAAATGATGAGAGAATTTGTGGAATGCTCTGTATACTGGGGGATTGTTAAATGATGAGAGAATTTGTGGAATGCTCTGTATACTGAGGGTTGTTAAATGATGAGAGAATTTGTGGAATGCTCTGTATACTGAGGGTTGTTAAATGATGAGAGAATTTGTGGAATGCTCTGTATACTGAGGGTTGTTAAAAGATGGGAGAATTTGTGGAATGCTCTGTATACTGAGGGTTGTTAAATGATGAGAGAATTTGTGGAATGCTCTGTATACTGGGGGTTGTTAAATGATGAGAGAATTTGTGGAATGCTCTGTATACTGGGGGGTTGTTAAATGATGAGAGAATTTGTGGAATGCTCTGTATACTGAGGGTTGTTAAATGATGAGAGAATTTGTGGAATGCTCTGTATACTGAGGGTTGTTAAAAGATGGGAGAATTTGTGGAATGCTCTGTATACTGGGGGGTTGTTAAATGATGGGAGAATTTGTGGAATGCTCTGTATACTGGGGGGTTGTTAAATGATGGGAGAATTTGTGGAATGCTCTGTATACAGGGGGATTATTAAACGATGAGAGAATTTGTGGAATGCTCTGTATACTGGGGGTTGTTAAATGATGGGAGAATTTGTTGAATGCTCTGTATACTGGGGGATTATTAAACAATGAGAGAATTTGTGGAGTGTTCTGAATACTGGGGGGGGGGGTTGTTAAATAATGGGAGAATTTGTGGAATGCTCTGTATACTGGGGGATTATTAAACAATGAGAGAATGTGTGGAGTGTTCTGAATACTGGGGTGGGGGGTTGTTAAATAATGGGAGAATTTATGGAATGCTCTGTATACTGGGGGATTGTTAAACAATGAGGGAACTTGTGGAATGCCCTGTATACTGGGGGTTGTTAAATGATGAGAGAATTTGTGGAATGCTCTGTATACTGTGGGGGGTAGTATTTACTACTGATGTGTGCAGGCAGCTATTAGGAGAGCTGCTTTTTGCCAGATAAATGACTCTACTAACAGACTGTCAGGGTTTTTTCCCTGTTGTGTTTGCCATGTGCTGCTGGCAGCCATTTTACTCACCTCTCTTCCTGACTATGGTGCATTGTGGGGGATGCTGCTCAATTCCTGCACTTCCTTTTATGGCCAGGCTGGTGTGCATCATCCATGTGAGACAGGATGCAGTCTCAGAATTGTGATATCATCACTTATTATTTAAAGGGCCTCTGTTCAGTATGCTTTGCCTTTGCATTGTCTCAGACCTGTTTGTGAGAGTTCCTGTGTATTACCTGGCTGCCTGACGTCCTTCCTGGTACCTGATCCCTGGCTTGTTCCTGACTCTGCTGTTTTACTTGTTCCTGCTTCCGGCTCATCTGATTATTCGCTTTGGCTCATGACTCGGCTCGTCTGACTACCAGCTCTGTTTTGATTCCTGGCTTGTTATTTGACTTGTGGACTTTTTATTATTTTTTGCTATTAATAAAGGTGTGATTATTTTTGCACTTCTCGTCTCAGTCTGATTCCTGGCACCCTGACATTACGCAAAGGCCATGAATCCTGATGGTGCTAATAATCCACCTTTACCTGCCATCATTTCCAGGATGGATGTACAGGATCACCGCTTGGATCAATTTGCACTAGCCCTGCAAACCCTGCTGACTCACACTGCACATTTAGACCAAAGTGTCCCGCAAGTTATGGCTGCTCCTGTTTCTGCTTGCTATTGAGGCCATTGATGGCAGGCCCCTTCAGCCCGCACTCGTTACTCACGAAACTGCTCCGTTGTCCATGGCTGTTGGGGCTCTCCATTTTGAAACCCTCCAGTTCCAGGTGATAAACTCTCCACATTTTCCAGTTGTTCTGGGTTATCCCTGGCTCCAAAAGCACAATCCGAGTCTCGACTGGCGCAGGTCCGAAATTTTGTCGTGGTCCCCGCAATGTATTTCCACTTGTCTTCGGAAACCAGTTAAAGTCTTGTGCACTTCTTCGGTTTCTCAATTGCCAGAGGAGTACCGAGAGTTCCTAGACTTGTTTGACAAGGTGCGTGCCGGTACATTGCCTCCTCACCGGTCTTACGATTGTGCCATAGACCTACAACCCGAAGCCATTCCTCCTCGGGGCCGGGTGTACCCTCTGTCTGTTGCAGAGAATTGTGCTATGGATGAGTATGTTGCCGATGCTCTGTCGCGGGGGATCATCTGCAAATCCTGCTCTCCTGCAGGGGCTGGCTTCTTCTTTGTGAAGAAAAAGGGTGGCGAGTTAAGACCATGTATCGATTATAGGGGTCTTAATCGTCTTACCATTAAGAATGCTTACCCTATTCCGCTTATTACGGAACTCTTTGACCATTTCAAGGGAGCTACGGTCTTTACTAAACTTGATTTGAGAGGAGCGTACAATCTCGTTAGGATTAAGGAGGGCCACGAATGGAAAACAGCATTTAACACCAGGAGTGGGCATTATGAGTACCTTGTAATGCCCTTTGGCCTATGTAATGCTCCTGCTGTTTTTCAGGAATTTATTAATGATGTCCTACGAGATATGTTGTAACAGTGTGTTGTGGTGTACTTAGACGACATCCTCATACACTCACCCACACTTGAGGCTCATCGTTCTGATGTTACACGGGTTCTTCAGAGACTACGTGAGAACGGCCTGTTTTGTAAACTCGAGAAATGTGAGTTCCATCAGACTCAAGTAACCTTCCTAGGTTATGTTATCTCCGTTGCAAGGTTCTCCATTGATCCTGACAAGTTATCTGAAGTTCTGCAGTTGCCTCGCCCAGTTGTTCTTCGGTCTATTCAACATTTTTTGGGGTTCGCCAATTATTATAGAAAGTTTATTAAAAACTTTTCTTCCTTGGTTAAACCTATCACAGACATGACCCGTAAAGAGAATGATCCACTCCATTGGTCACCTACTGCCATTAAGGCCTTTGATAGTCTTAAGACTGCCTTTGCTGCCGCTCCAGTTCTGGCTCATCCTAACCCTGTCCTGCCTTTTGTTCTTGAGGTCGATGCGTCTGAGACTGGAGTAGGTGCCCTCTTGTCTCAACTTCCTACGCCTGAAGGTTCCTTGCATCCGTGTGGTTTCTTCTCTTAGAAATTGTCTCCAGCGGAGTGCAATTATGAAATTGGCGACAGGGAATTACTGGCCATAATTTTGGCACTTAAGGAATGGAGGCATCTTCTCGAGGGTACTAGCGTGCCAGTGCTCATTCTTACTGACCACAAGAATTTAACTTATCTATCTGAAGCAAAACGTTTGTCGCCCCGACAGGCCAGATGGGCGCTATTTTTGTCTCGTTTTAATTATGTGGTCTCCTACCTGCCTGGTAGTAAGAATGTTAGGGCTGATGCCCTCTCTCTACAATTTTCGCCTCTGTCCAAGGAGGAGTCTGTACCTACTCCTGTTTTACCTCCTGACCATATTTTGGCTACCATACGTACTAATTTGACTTCTCCCTTGGGGGATGAGATCCTGGCTGCACAAACCAATGCACCTCCTGACAAACCTAGTGATAAGTGTTTTGTTCCTGAGAATCTTCGAACTAAACTTTTGCACACTTACCACTATCCTAAAGCCGCAGGTCACCCAGGCAAGAACCAAATGATTTGGTCTGTCACTCGACAATTCTGGTGGCCAGGACTTCGTTCTGATGTTGCTGCGTATGTTGCCTCCTGCTCAGTTTGTGCATAAGACTCCTCGATGTCTTTCTGTGGGTCTTCTTCAACCTATTGCTAATGGTGAGCGTCCTTGGACACATCTTTCCATGGACTTCATTGTCGAGCTCCCTGTTTCCAATGGCAATACTGTTATCCTTATGGTGGTTGACCGTTTTTCTAAAATGTCACATTGCATTCCCTTGATGAAGCTGCCTACCGCTCAGTAGCTTGCTTCAATTTTTGCCCGGGAGGTCTTCCGTTTACATGGGTTACCCAAGGAGATAGTGTCGGACCGGGGTAGCCAGTTTGTCTCCAGATTTTGGCGTTCCTTTTTGTGCTCAAATGGGGATCCAGCTTAACTTCTCCTCTGCATATCACCCTCAATCCAATGGGGCTGCGGAACGGTCTAATCAAGCTCTGGAACAGTTCCTCCATTACTATGTCTCAGATCACCACAATAATTGGTCTGAACTGTTACCTTGGCAGAGTTTGCTCGTAATAGTGCTATTAATGCTTCCTCCAAGATATCCCCGTTCATGGCAAAATATGGGTTTCAACCATCCTTGTTGCCCAATTCATTCATGTCTCAGGGTATTCCAGCTTTGGAGGAGCATCTCCGGCAACTCCGTTCCATGTGGGTGCAGATTCAGGATTGCCTTCATCGTTCTATGCAGCGCCAAAAGTTCCAGTCTGATCGTAGGCATCTGCACGCACCTTCCTACCAGGTTGGTGAGAGAGTTTGGCTGTCCTCCCGCAACTTGAACCTTCGTGTGCCTTCCAATAAATTGGCTCCCCGTTATGTTGGTCCTTTTTGAATACTCCGACGGGTTAATCCTGTGGCCTACGCTCTTGACCTTCCTCCTGCTATGCGCATCTCCAATGTTTTTCATGTCTCCCTCTTGAAACCATTGGTTTTTAATCGGTTTACCACTGTGTTGCCTCGTCCCCATCCTATCTTTGTTGACAACCATGAGGAGTATGAGGTCAGCAGCATTATTGACTCTCGTATGTCCAGGGGCCGTGTACAGTATTTGGTTCACTGGAGAGGCTACGGTCCGGAGGAGCGTTCTTGGGTTCCCTCCTCTGATGTTCATGCTCCCACCCTCCTCCGTGCCTTCCATGCCCGTTTCCCCAATAAGCCTTTTGTCCTCCCGCGGGGGAGGGGTCGTTGAGGGGAGGGTACTGTCAGGGTTTTTTCCCTGTTGTGTTTGCCATGTGCTGCTGGCAGCCATTTTACTCACCTCTCTTCCTGACTATGGTGCATTGTGGGGGATGCTGCTCAATTCCTGCACTTCCTTTTATGGCCAGACTGGTGTGCATCATCCATGTGAGACAGGATGCAGTCTTAGAATTGTGATGTCATCACTTATTATTTAAAGGGCCTCTGTTCAGTATGCTTTGCCTTTGCGTTGTCTCAGACCTGTTTGTGAGAGTTCCTGTGTATTACCTGGCTGCCTGATGTCCTTCCTGGTTCCTGATCCCTGGCTTGTTCCTGACTCTGCTGTTTTCCTTGTTCCTGATTCCGGCTTGTCTGACTATTCGCTTTGGCTCCTGACTCGGCTCGTCTGACTACCAGCTCTGCTTTGATTCTTGGCTTGTTATTTGACTTGTGGACTTTTTATTATTTTTTGCTATTAATAAAGCTGTGATTATTTTTGCACTTCTCGTCTCAGTCTGACTCCTGGCACCCTGACACAGACTCTAGCACCTGACAATGTCTTCTTAACTCCCATCAACAGAACAAATTGGAAATTCCTCTCTGTCATAGATAGCTATGATGGGTGTTGTATTTTCTTAATTGTTATTGGTTCTTTTACAAGTCTTTATCATACAAACTTGGATAATGAGATGGGTTCTTTATAAATATGTGTTTAGTATTATATACTGAATTTACAATTTAGACTCCAGTTGAGTTAGTGGAATTGGAAGTAGATTGTTGTTTAATATCTTTCTCTTCCAGCTATATAGCTTGAGTCTCCTGTGACTAACATCTTTGTAAGGGCGCTCTCCTGGTACTCTCACAGACTTCTGCTGGACCCTCAGGTCACCGCTAGTTCCTTGTCAGTCAGGCAAGTGAGTAGATGAGGACTAGAGGTTCCATGTCAGTCAGGCAAGTGAGTAGATGAGGACTAGAGGTTCCTTGTCAGTCAGGCAAGAGAGTAGATGAGGACTAGAGGTTCCTTGTCAGTCAGGCAAGTGAGTAGATGAGGACTAGAGGTTCCTTGTCAGTCAGGCAAGAGAGTAGATGAGGACTAGAGGTTCCTTGTCAGTCAGGCAAGGGAGTAGATGAGGACTAGAGGTTCCTTGTCAGTCAGGCAAGGGAGTAGATGAGGACTAGAGGTTCCTTGTCAGTCAGGCAAGGGAGTAGATGAGGACTAGAGGTTGCTTGTCAGTCAGGCAAGTGAGTAGATGAGGACTAGAGGTTCCTTGTCAGTCAGGCAAGTGAGTTGATGAGGACTAGAGGTTCCTTGTCAGTCAGGCAAGAGAGTAGATGAGGACTAGAGGTTCCTTGTCAGTCAGGCAAGTGAGTAGATCAGGACTAGAGGTTGCTTGTCAGTCAGGCAAGTGAGTAGATGAGGACTAGAGGTTCCTTGTCAGTCAGGCAAGATAGTAGATGAGGACTAGAGGTTCCTTGTCAGTCAGGCAAGTGAGTAGATGAGGACTAGAGGTTCCTTGTCAGTCAGGCAAGGTAGTAGATGAGGACTAGAGGTTCCTTGTCAGTCAGGCAAGTGAGTAGATGAGGACTAGAGGTTCATTTTCAGTCAGGCAAGTGAGTAGATGAGGACTAGAGGTTCCTTGTCAGTCAGGCAAGTGAGTAGATTAGGACTAGAGGTTCCTTGTCAGTCAGGCAAGGGAGTAGATGAGGACTAGAGGTTTCTTGTAAGTCAGGCAAGTGAGTAGATGAGGACTAGAGGTTCCTTGTCAGTCAGGCAAGGGAGTAGATGAGAACTAGAGGTTCCTTGTCAGTCCGGCAAGGGAGTAGATGAGGACTAGAGGTTCCTTGTCAGTCAGGCAAGGGAGTAGATGAGGACTAGAGGTTCCTTGTCAGTCAGGCAAGTGAGTAGATGAGGACTAGAGGAAGTTGTATTTGTGCCAATCCAATGAGGACTAGAGGTTTCTTGTAAGTCAGGCAAGTGAGTAGATGAGGACTAGAGGTTCCTTGTCAGTCAGGCAAGGGAGTAGATGAGAACTAGAGGTTCCTTGTCAGTCCGGCAAGGGAGTAGATGAGGACTAGAGGTTCCTTGTCAGTCAGGCAAGGGAGTAGATGAGGACTAGAGGTTCCTTGTCAGTCAGGCAAGTGAGTAGATGAGGACTAGAGGAAGTTGTATTTGTGCCAATCAGAGAGCATGCAGGCTGTGTCTAGTCTATGGTGGCCTGGGACCTGAGTTGTCCGAACAATATTTATTTGGTATTTATAGCACTAAAGGTTAACATTTAAATATTAAAGGGATGATAAAGGAAAAAATAAATGTTCATTGCTCAGATAGAGCATGCAATATTCAATTCACTTCTATTATTCAATTGACATTGTTCCTTTGGTATCCTTTGATGAAAAGCAGAAGTAGCAATGTACTACTGGGAGCTAGCTGGTGATTGGTGGCTACACACATATGCCTCTTATCATTGACTCACCAAATGTATTTAGCTAGCTCCCAGTCATGCATTGTTGCTCTGTAATGAATTTTCAATATAGACTCAATCACAATGATTTAGAAATGTTTATCTTATGATTTTTCTAGAAAATTCACCATGAAAGGCTGTAGTAGATAAATCATTTGATAATCTAATGGATTGTTATCAACCCCTATATGTTTAACCTTTAGTGGTAGGGGACTCAAAAAGTCTAAAGAAGAATGTAAATAGAAAAGCAATACTGACGAAACCGGGATTAGAGCAAAAATAAAAAGAATGAAACACAAAGTAAAAAAAAAACATAACACATCAGGGCATTTTCTTTTGCACTTTTATGTCCATTTAAGCTTCATACATTTTATTGTCTATGGGAGTCAAATCTCAGCTTTGGTAATAAAAGATTAACCCATTCCTACCCTACAGAAAATCATGAATGTGCAAGTGCTGCTTTCTGTCTAGTACATTCCTTTGTAGCTCACGATAATTTCATTTAGAACATTAGGACCTAGGTCCACTGTCACATTTGACTACCAGTTGGCTAATAGCTCATATGTATAATATAATTATTTAATACATTGTTATAATTTGTATGTTTCAGATGTGAACAACGTAGAATCAAGCAATTTCTCATGGAGAGGTATATGGACGGAAATTCTTGGGTCGGATCATCATGGAAACCTTTTTAAGTGAATAATAATCTGTATTCTTCCAACTGTACCACACAATTCCATCTGGTCCCAAGATCCGAGGACCTTTCACATATCTACCGCCCTGTTTTATATAATAGTAAAGAAGAGAAAAAAGATGCAATTAAAAAGCAAGTCACATACATGATAAGAAAATAGCTTCCCCATAAAAAGCTCTACTTAATATGCACTAATTTGTATCTAAGTGACAATTGTTCTACAGTCAATAGTGGTGTCCTTTATTTTTATACACCACAGAAATATAATTATTCTATTATCTGTGTTCATTTAAAAGCCCTTTTCAGAGTATGTTGACATCACAAGAGTCGCTCGGGTTTAAGATACATCTGCTATGGATTTGTCAATGAAATCATTTTTAAGTATCTCACTTGTCTGTAAAGGCTTCTTTATGTAAATTATAGAAGTATTTTCTATAAGAAAAAACTAAGGGGACGCGCTGTAGTGTTGATAGAAATTGTGTTGATGTGAATGAAATTCCTCTGGTATCGTGTGAGTTGAACCGTGACAGATAAGTATGTGAGAGTAGAGGTGTATGTGTGTATATGATTGAGTGAAATCTTGTAAATCAAAGGAGAATGTGTGACTTGTTACAAACCGTAAGACTTGAAACAATTGTGATACATAAGCAAAAAAATCATGAAACAATTGTGATACCTAAACAAAAAATCAGTTGGAATATTGCAAAGAACTAAAGACTTGCAACAAAATATGTGAACAGTTGAATTTGATTAAACTCAAAAAACTGAAAAGTCCAATATGTGATAAGTGTTCAGAGATAAAAAGTCCAAATTCAATGTAAAGGATATATAAAGAACAAAAGTTCAAAGGATCAAAACAAATGGCTTGCTCCGCTTGAATCCAAGGTGTGATGAATCAGGAAATCTAGGAGGATAGAAAAACAAGGGGCGCCAACATAGTGTGAATCAGTTTGGAAAACTGGAAAACAGTAGTTATAATAAAATCTACTCACAAGTGGAGTGGCACCTAGAACCAACTGGGTGCATACAGGCAGGCTGACATTCAGGACCAGCAGTCAGTACGCTGGGGGTCTCACCCGGGAGACCTGTGGGTAGGTCAGATGAGGTAGATGGAGTCGGCTGTGTATCGTCTGGTGAGCCGGATCGCCACTGTGGAAGTCCAAAGGGCTGTGTTGTTTATCCCAAAAGGGTAGCTGCTCACACGATCAGCCTTGTTTCCAAACGAGTTTCCAATGTCAGTGTATGGAACAAAGGGATAAAAACCAAACTGGGTATAACCACTGCAAACTGTGGTAATATTAAAAAGGCACAGAAAACTGGGTCTGTCTAAAAACAAGTATTTAATTGCTACGCGTTTCTCAGTCCGTAAAGGACCGTTTCCTCAGGCATATACAAAGGTGTTCAACAGGCTACCATTTATACCTGACAGTGACCCGGAATCAAAATGTGGAGGTCATCTCCAAAGAATTGACAATAAAATGTTAAAAAACAAAAATACAATAAAAAATGGAACATGTATCAAAATTGTGTTTGAGCAGCAATCAGATAATATATTCATATCATGAAAAAACAAAAAACAAAAAGAACAAACATAAAAACAGCATGTATTTGCATTGATGAGTAACACCTGTGATAGTGTTTCTGAAAAAAAAAAAAAAAAGCTAAACCTGTGTATGTATCCTATCCTATAGATAAACATGTTGTCACCTCAAAAGACTATTGGGTTATATGAAAATAAGATCCCAATGGTGACTATTGTTTAGTGTGCAAAACAAATCTGTATATAATCAATAAAGAATATATATAAACTAGAAAATATATATATATGTTTTCCTCTGGGTTGGGCTCGAACCCTTGACTTTGTGTATGCTAGGCTTTTACTGATCTAAAAGAGCTATTCAGATATGACAACAAATGAGATTGATATCACTCGTAATATACCAAACAATAGTAGATAATATGGATGTATTAGAAATATGAGTTTGCAGAAAACATTGTTCTTGTAAATAGCCCTCATATCTTATATTCTAGAAACAAAAATAAGATGGTTATGGTCGATAGATTCTAGATAGAACAAGAAAAATGGTCTTTTATGTATCTAGATAATGATTTAAGGAACGCTATCTCAAACTAGCGGTCCCAAATATAAATTAAATGTCTATGTAAATGTTGAAGGTGCTGGATGAAGATTAAATGAAAGAATATAGCAATCCTTGTTTGGAGAGATATAAATACGCTATATGCTAGCTGTTGTAATACTGGTAAAAAAGTGATGAAAAATGGTAAAAAATGGTTCATGGAAAAAACCTATTGAGAAATATTAGAAAATTGTATATATTAAAAAAACTAATGATATACTGCTAAAAAGTGTGTATATATAAAAAGAACCTTCGTTTAAAGCATATATTTTTACTAAATGCTAGCTGTGAAGGTTCTAGTGATACTGCTCATGATATTCTTTTTCTAAACTCATATTGATAATAAATAGTTTCAAAATTTTTTGGTGGGATACGAACCTGTGTCTATATATATGTAAGGACCCTATGTCTAGTCCGATGAGCTATCTGGAAATAGCAAAGTATATAGGAATCTTAGTGTGGTTGACTCTAAACTAATCGATATAACATTAAAAATGCTGTACACTAATAGGAGTGATTCAACTCATTGATTCTTAGTGTTTGTGTGTATCTCTGATGGTGATGTCTTGATTAATAAATGTATTAGAAAATGTTGTAGAGAATCTATTGATGTAAACTGGATATGTATATGAGATCTAAATATGATGTATGTATCTGAGAAAATGTCGTAATAATGAATGTATGAAAAATATTGTTGGAAATCTGTTGTTGTAAACTGAATGTAGTATGTAATGTGATCTCTGCAAAGGACGGACTTATATGAAAGCAGCCAAATCAACATTGGCATTCAAACCCAGTGGATACAAAGTTTTGAGTTTATGTATCCAGTAAGTTTCTAATTGTCTAAGTTTAATTAGACGATCATAATCAGTGGATGGAGGTACATGGTCTATCGGAATTATTTTAAAGATATCTGCTCTACCATCATGTATTATTTCACAGTGATTTGGAACACTGTGATTAATCTTACTTTTTTTTACAGTTTTTACAATTCCGATAGTATTCACCCCAACGGGTGCGTACATTCCTAATGGTACGCCCAATGTATTGGACCCCACAAACACAATTTAAAAGATATATAATATACTTAGATTCGCAATTGAGGCGATGTGATATCTGATAAGACAAACCAGTAGTGTTAGATTTAAATGTTTTTTGAGAACATATAACACAGAGTTTTTTGAGATTATATGGTTCATATAAATGTGGCAAAAGAGGATGTAATATGTGCAAATTTATATGTTCTCAAAAAACATTTAAATCTAACACTACTGGTTTGTCTTATCAGATATCACATCGCCTCAATTGCAAATCAAAGTATATTATATATCTTTTAAATTGTGTTTGTGGGGTCCAATACATTGGGCGTACCATTAGGAACGTACGCACCCGTTGGGGTGAACACTATCGGAATTGTAAAAACTGTAAAAAAAGTAAGATTAATCACAGTGTTCCAAATCACTGTGAAATAATACATGATGGTAGAGCAGATATCTTTAAAATAATTCCGATAGACCATGTACCTCCATCCACTGATTATGATCGTCTAATTAAACTTAGACAATTAGAAACTTACTGGATACATAAACTCAAAACTTTGTATCCACTGGGTTTGAATGCCAATGTTGATTTGGCTGCTTTCATATAAGTCCGTCCTTTGCAGAGATCACATTACATACTACATTCAGTTTACAACAACAGATTTCCAACGATATTTTTCATACATTCATTATTACGACATTTTCTCAGATACATACATCATATTTAGATCTCATATACATATCCAGTTTACATCAATAGATTCTCTACAACATTTTCTAATACATTTATTAATCAAGACATCACCATAAGAGATACACACAAACACTAAGAATCAATGAGTTGAATCACTCCTATTAGTGTACAGCATTTTTAATGTTATATCGATTAGTTTAGAGTCAACCACACTAAGATTCCTATATACTTTGCTATTTCCAGATAGCTCATCGGACTAAACATAGGGTCCTTACATATATATAGACACGGGTTCGTATCCCACCCAATATATTTGAAACAATTTATTATCAATATGAGTTTAGAAAAAGAATATCATGAGCAGTATCACTAGAACCTTCACAGCTAGCATTTAGTAAAAATATATGCTTTAAATGAAGGTTCTTTTTATATATACACACTTTTTAGCAGTATATCATTAGTTTTTTTAATATATTCAATTTTCTAATATTTCTCAATAGGTTTTTTCCATGAACCATTTTTTACCATTTTTCATCACTTTTTTACCAGTATTACAACAGCTAGCATATAGCGTATTTATATCTCTCCAAACAAGGATTGCTATATTCTTTCATTTAATCTTCATCCAGCACCTTCAACATTTACATAGACATTTAATTTATATTTGGGACCGCTAGTTTGAGATAGCGTTCCTTAAATCATTATCTAGATACATAAAAGACCATTTTTCTTGTTCTATCTGGAATCTATCGACCATAACCATCTTATTTTTGTTTCTAGAATATAAGATATGAGGGCTATTTACAAGAACAATGTTTTCTGCAAACTCATATTTCTAATACATCCATATTATCTACTATTGTTTGGTATATTATGAGTGATATCAATCTCATTTGTTGTCATATCTGAATAGCTCTTTTAGATCAGTAAAAGCCTAGCATACACAAGGTCAAGGGTTCGAGCCCAACCCAGAGGAAAACATATATATATATTTTCTACTTTATATATATTCTTTATTGATTATATACAGATTTGTTTTGCACACTAAACAATAGTCACCATTGGGATCTTATTTTCATATAACCCAATAGTCTTTTGAGGTGACAACATGTTTATCTATAGGATAGGATACATACACAGGTTTAGCTTTTTTTTTTTTTTTTTTCAGAAACACTATCACAGGTGTTACTCATCAATGCAAATACATGCTGTTTATATGTTTGTTCTTTTTGTTTTTTGTTTTTTTCATGATATAAATATATTATCTGATTGCTGCTCAAACACAATTTTGATACATGTTCCATTTTTTATTGTATTTTTGTTTTTTAACATTTTATTGTCAATTCTTTGGAGATGACCTCCACATTTTGATTCCGGGTCACTGTCAGGTATAAATGGTAGCCTGTTGAACACCTTTGTATATGCCTGAGGAAACGGTCCTTTACGGACTGAGAAACGCGTAGCAATTAAATACTTGTTTTTAGACAGACCCGGCTTTCTGTGCCTTTTAAATATTACCACAGTTTGCAGTGGTTATACCCAGTTTGGTTTTTATCCCTTTGTTCCATACACTGACATTGGAAACTCGTTTGGAAACAAGGCTGATCGTGTGAGCAGCTACCCTTTTGGGATAAACAACACAGCCCTTTGGACTTCCACAGTGGCGATCCGGCTCACCAGACGATACACAGCCGACTCCATCTACCTCATCTGACCTACCCACAGGTCTCCCGGGTGAGACCCCCAGCGTACTGACTGCTGGTCCTGAATGTCAGCCTGCCTGTATGCACCCAGTTGGTTCTAGGTGCCACTCCACTTATGAGTAGATTTTATTATAACTACTGTTTTCCAGTTTTCCAAACTGATTCACACTATGTTGGCGCCCCTTGTTTTTCTATCCTTCTTTATGTAAATGTGAGTCTGAGTTATGATCTAAAAAGGCTGCTCAGAAACAACAAAAGACGGAAAAAGTGTAAATAGATTTGTGTTGTATACAGGAAGCTGCACACATGGATTTTCACAAGATTTGTTTTTGTCTGTGGCAGAGATCAAACAATTAAATTGTCATGAACAGTGCTCCCTCTAATTATTATTTTTTTACCAGTGTGCATAAATATTTTGGCCTGTTTGTGACTAAAATGTGTTCTCACTTAAAGGAAAACTAAACCCAATTTTTTTTCATGATTCAGATAGAGCATGCAATTTTAAGCACCTTTCTAATTTAATCCTATTATCAATTTGTCTTCATTCTCTTGCTATCTGTATTTAAAAAGCAAGACTGTAAGCTTAGGAGCCTGCCCATTTATGGTTCAGCTCCCTGGATAGCGCTTGCTGATTGGTGAGCTCTGGAGGATGAAGATATTTTTGAGGGGTTTAATGTCGGAATTAAAAGTCCCAATTGTTGCAAAATTTTGGCGACTACATAGAAGGAAATGTGTACGCTTGAAAATTAAATGTGTTCACATGTTACAGAGAACAGCTGGCCTGAATGAGATAGTAACAGTGGCATAATGTGCAGCAGGAGATAGCTGCTTGCTGAACACATTGCACATCATATTTAAAAAATGGCGGATCATTAGTATACAAAATTTGGCTGCTTACGTTTGGATGTAAAGAGCAAAATTTAAGGTAGGGCATTTGCCTCCTCTGATCAAGTACAAAACAATGAAAATAATAATTTATTTAGTTACCTAACATTTGTGTTTATTCTGATTCTTTGAGGCCTATTTATCAAATGTCTTTCGGACCTGATCCGACAGTGCGGATCAGGTCCGACAGACATCGCTGAATGCGGAGAGCAATACGCCCTCCGTATTCAGCATTGCACCAGCAGCTCTTGTGAGCTGCTGGTGCAACACCGCCCCCTGCAGACTTGCAGCCAAACGACCGCCAGCAGGGGGTGTCAATCAACCTGATCATACTCGATCGAGTTGAATTGTGGCGATCTCTCTCTGCCTGCTCAGAGCAGGTGGCCAGGGTCATGGAGCAGCGGCCTTTAGACCGCTGCTCCATAACTTGCGTTTCTGGCAAGTCTGAAGACTCACCAGAAACATGGGCCCTTAAGCTCCGTTCGGAGCTTGATAAATGGGCCTCTTTGTGTAAATCATCTCACATGATTCTAATATGGTGTTTTCAAATTTGAGGCAAATAAAGTATTTTTGAAAAGCCAGTTATATTTCTCAGTGGTTTACATTGCTTTTACTTCACCATTACTTCCCATTGTTGATTATCCTTATGCCAGAGCACCAAAAAACACGTGTAGGTAGATTTGCACATAATGTTTAGGTGTTTTCATAGTAAACAGCTAAGACCTTTGGGGAAAAAAAACAATATTGGCTTGTTTCAAAAAACTGCTTTATTTGCAGGAGCCAGCAATGACTTCCTACTGGTGTACAAACCACTTTCATTTCTTTCATGTAAGTGCAAGAGTCCATGAGCTAGTGACGGATGGGATATACAATCTTTCCAGGAGGGGGCAAAGTTTCCCAAACCTCACCTCCCACCTCACTCATACCTTAGTTTTACAATTATTGCCTCCTTGTGGAGGTTGTGAAGCAAGATGTGCTTGATTTTCTTCTGTGAAAGGCGTCTCTAAGCATATTAAAGCCCAGTTCCTCTCAAAGTACAGTGTTTGTCTGAGGGATGTGAAGCGAGTATTGCCTGACGATAATATATTAATGCCTATGGGAAATCTATTCTAAGACTCTCTGTAAATCAGTCACAGGGATTCATCTGCTGCCTCCCTTTACAGATCGACATTATTCTCCTCTACCATTACCTCTGCTGATATGTTTCAGTACTGGTTTGGCTGTCTGCTATATGTGGATTGGTGTCTTCTGGTAAGTATATATAATTTTTTAAGACACTCTCAGCTATGTTTGGCACTTTATCTAATAAAGTTTTAAATGTATATTGTATATATTTACCATGAGTCAGGTCTGTGTGTTTCCCTTTGCAGTCTAAACAGTTTCAGCATGGGAATAATGTTTATGGGAGTTTTAGGCTTACCTGGGGTTCCAGTTAATTATATCTTGAAGTCTGTTTTTTTCAAAAATGTTGCAGGCTTAGGCTTGCAATGACGCAGAATGTTACCTTTTATTGCTACATTTTTGGCGCGAAGATTTTTGGCACGAAGTCGCATCTGCTGTGATGCGATTTACGTAATTTCTTGTGACTTTTTTGTCGCAAGGTTTTTTGTCGCGAAGTCGCACCTGTTATGGAGCGAGTCGGGTCATTTATCTTTGGCGCAAAAGTTTTTTGCTCAGCATTTGCGCCGTTTTTGGTGCCTTAAATTTGTTTTACAAGTCTCTCCCTCTTTTTGCTCTCTGCTCTAATTTGATCCTAGAGGGCTAGGTTGCTTGCTTTTGATTTTACTTTTGTATAAAATTTTAAACATAAGCATTTTTTCCCATTCCTGAAACTGCTATTTGAGGAAATTGGATATTTTGTTTAAATGTTATTTTTTCTTTTTTGTTACATCTTGCAAGATGTCTCAGACTGATCCTGCCTCTTATGTCACTGTAGGAACTAAGCTGCTTGAACACAATTCTACCAAAGTTAAATGTGTATGTTGTAAATTAGCTGATCTTACTCAAATATGTGGAACTTGTTATGAGAAGCTTTTGCATGCTGATGATGCTTCTATAAGTACAAATACATCTACTGTTAAACCTTCACAGTCTAATGTATATGATATTCCTGTAGATATTAAAGATTATATTGCTGCAGCCATAGAGAAGGCTATGACTGCTATTCCACCTTCAAATAAATGTAAAAGGTCTCTCCTTACTGCTCATAAATCTGATGAAGCCTGTATTGATCTTCAGCATACTAAAGTATCTTATGCTGATGAGGATTTCTGTGGCTCAGAGGATCCTACTTCAGAGTCTGAAATTGAAAAATCAACCTTTCTTTTTAAGATTGAATATATTCGTTCTTTGTTAAAGGATAACAAGAATAACAAGAATAGCAAATATTTGAATTCTGTTTTTAAATCTTCTGAGGTTACTCCTAAAGTTTTTCCTATTCCAGATGCTATCACTCATATGATTACTAAGGAATGGTCTAAAATTGGTGCTTCTTTTAACCCTTCTTCTAGGTTTAAAAAGTTATATCCTTTACCTGTGGCTAATTTAGAGTTTTGGGAAAATGTCCCTAAGGTTGATAGGTACTACTATTCCTATGGAAGATAGTACTTTTTTTAAGGATCCTTTAGATAGGAAAATTGAATCTTATCTTAGAAAAGCATATTTACATACTGGCTATATTCTTAGACCTGCCATTTCTATGACTGATGTTGCTGCTGCTTCAACTTTTTGGTTGGACAGTTTAGCTCAACAGTTAATATATCCTGAATTATCTAGCATTGTTCTTTTACTTCAACATGCTAATCATTTTATTTGTGATGCTATATTTGATGTAATTAAGATTGATATTAAATCTATGTCTTTAGCTATTCTTACTAGAAGCGCTTTATGGCTTAAATCTTGGAATGCTGATATGGTGTCTAAATCTAGATTACTATCTTTATCATTTCAGGGTAGTAATTTATTTGATTCTCAATTGGATTCTATTATCTCCACTCTCACCGTGGGAAAGGGAGTTTTTCTGCCCCAAGATAAGACATTTAAGGGTAAATTTAAAGCTCCCAATAATTTTCGTTCCTTTCATCAGAATAGAGAACACAAAACCTCTCCTTCTCCTAAGGCCTCTGGCTCTAATTGGAGACCATCTCCGAAATGGAATAAATCCAAGTCTTTCAAAAAACCTAATCCAGCCCCTAAGACTGTATGAAGGTGCAGCCCTCAAACCCGTTCAACTGGTGGGGGGCAGATTGAAATTATTTCAACACATTTGGACAGTCTCTGTTCAAAACCAGTGGATTCAGAATATTGTTTCTTAGGGGTATCGAATATGTTTCAGAATAAGACCTCCCATGGGAAGATTCTTTCTCATGTTCCAACAAACCCTGTGAAGGCTCAGGCTTTTTGGAAATGTGTTTCAGACCTGGAGCTTTCAGGGGTGATTGTTCCAGTTCCTCTGCAGGGACGGGGTTTGGGTTTTTATTCAAATCTATTCATTGTCCCAAAGAAAGAAGGTTCGTTCAGACAAATTCTGGATCTGAAATTTCTAAATTGTTTTGTAAGAGTCCCAGCTTTCAAAATGGTGACTATAAGGACTATTCTGTCTTTTGTTCAGCAAGGTCATTTCATGTCCACAATAGACTTACAGGACGCTTATCTTCATATTCCGATTCATCCAGACCACTATCATTTTCTGAGATTCTCTTTTCTAGACAAGCATTGCCAATATGTCACTCTTCCGTTTTGCCTAGCGACAGCTCCGAGGATCTTCTCAAAGGTTCTCGGTGACCTTCTATCTGTAATCAGAGATCAGGGTATTGCGGTGTTTCCTTATTTGGACGATATCTTGGTACTAGCTCAATCTTTTAATTTAGCCAAATCTCACATGAAACGACTAGTGTGGTTTCTTCAAAGACATGGTTGGAGGATCAATTTACAAAAAGTTTCTTGATTCCTCAGACAAGGGTCACCTTTTTAGGTTTCCAGATAGATTCAGTGTTTATGACAAACAAGAGATGAATGAAGTTAGTTTTAGCCTGTCTAAACCTTCAGTCTCTATCATTCCCTTCAGTGGCTATGATCATGGAAGTTTTAGGTCTCATGACTGCAGCATCAGACGCGATCCCCTTTGCTTGTTTTCATATGAGACCTCTACAGCTTTGCATGTTGCACCAATGGTGCAGGGATTATACTCAGATATCACAACTGATATACTTAAATCCCAACACTCAACTCTCTCTGACTTGGTGGTTACACCATCACCTTATTGTTCAAGGGGCCTCATTTGTTCGTCTTACCTGGACTGTGATCACAACAGATGCAAGTCTTACAGGTTGGGGAGCTGTCTGGGGGTCTCTGACACCACAAAGGGTTTGGAAACCTCAAAAGGTGAGGTTACCAAACAATCACCTAGATTATGAGTTTTGCGTTAGAGGCTGTGCAGTGCTAATGAGCAGTTTATGCTCACCGCTTACTTACAGACAGCGCTGGTATTACGAGTTTTTACAAAGCAGACAAGAAGTGAGCGTTGAGCAAAATTTTACTCATTACCGCACTCCAATACCAGCGCTGCTTATGTTAGCGGTGAGCTTGTGTAACGTGCTCGTGCACGATTTCCCCATAGGAATCAACGGGGAGAGCCGGCTGAAAAAAAGTCTAACACCTGCAAAAAAGCAGCGTAAAACTCCTTAACGCAGCCCCATTGATTCCTATGGGGAAATACATTTTATGTCTACACCTAACACCTTAACATGAACCCCGAGTCTAAACACCCCTAATCTTACACTTATTAACCCCTAATATGCCACCCCCGACATCGCCGACACCTACATTATAATTATTAAACCCTAATCTGCCGCTCCGGACACCGCCGCCACTTACATTATACTTATGAACCCCTAATCTGCTGCCCCCAACATTGCCGACACCTACATTATATTTATTAACCCCTACTCTGCCGACATCAACCTACAATTATTAACCCCTAATCGGCCACCCCAACGTCGCCGCCACTATAATAAACATATTGACCCCTAAACCGCCGCACTCCCGCCTTGCAAACATTAGTTGAATATTATTAACCCCTTATCTGCCGGCCCTAACATCGCCGCCACCTACCTACCTTTATTAACCCCTAATCTGCCGCCCCAAAATCGCCACCACTATATTAAAGTTATTAACCCCTAAACCTAAGTCTAACCCTAAACCTAACACCCCTAACTTAAATATAATTAAAAGAAATCTAAATAAAATTACTATCATTAACTAAATTATTCCTATTTAAAACTAAATACTTATCTATAAAATAAACCCTAAGCTAGCTACAATATAACTTAAATATAGATTAACAAGATTTTTAAACTAATTACACCTAATTTAATCCCCCTAACAAAATAAAAAAGCCCCCCCAAAATAAAAAAAAGCCCTACCCTACACTAAATTACAAATAGCCTTTAAAAGGGCCATTTGCGGGGCATTGCCCCAAAGTAATCAGCTCTTTTACCTGTAAAAAAATTACAAATCCCCCCCAACATTAAAACCCACCACCCACACAACCAACCCTACTCTAAAACCCACCCAATACCCCCTTAAAAAAACCTAACACTAACCCCTTGAAGATCACCTTACCGGGAGAAGTCTTCATCCAACCGGGCCGAATTCCTCAACGAAGCCAGGAGAAGTCTTCATCCAAGCCGGGCGAAGTGGTCCTCCAGACGGGCAGAAGTCGTCATCCAGACGGCATCTTCTATCTTCATCCATCGGGCGCGGAGCGGGTCCATCTTCAAGACATCCAACGCGTAGCATCCTCTTCATAAATTAATTTCTTTCATAGTGGCAAGAGTCCATAAGACCCACCCTTTTTTTGGCAGTTATGATTTTTTTGTATAAAGCACATTGGCCTAGATTACGAGTTGTGCGTTAGCCTTAAAAAGCAGCATTAAGAGGTCCTAATGCTGCTTTTTAACGCCCGCTGGTATTACGAGTCTTGCAGGTACAGGTGTACCGCTCACTTTTTTGGCCAGACTTGGAAATACCGCAAATCCACTTACGTCAATTGCGTATCCTATATTTTCAATGGGACTTGCATTGCGCTGGTATTAAGAGCCTGACCAAAAGTGAGCGGTAAACCCTCTCCTGTCAAGACTAGTGCCGCATTTAAAAGTCAGTAGTTAAGAGTTTTATACTACAACGCCGTAGCATAAAACTCTTAACTAAAGTGCTAAAAAGTACACTAACACCCATAAACTACCTATTAACCCATAAACCGAGGCCCCCCCACATCACAAACACTAAAATAAAAATTTTAACCCCTAATCTGCCAAACCGGACATCGCCGCCACAATAATAAACATATTAACCCCTAAACCGCCGCACTCCCGCATCGCAAACCAGTTAAATATTATTAACCCCTAATCTGCCGTCCCTAACATCGCCGCCACCTACCTACATTTATTAACCCCTAATCTGCCACCCCCAATGTTGCCGCCACTATAATAAAGTTATTAACTCCTAAACCTAAGTCTAACCCTAACACCCCCTAACTTAAATATAATTTAAATAAATCTAAATAAAATTACTACAATTAACTAAACAATTCCTATTTAAAACTAAATACTTACCTATAAAATAAACCATAAGCTAGCTACAATATAACTAATAGTTACATTGTAGCTAGTTTAGGGTTTATTTTTATTTTACAGGCAACTTTGTAAAAACACTAAATTACAGAAAATAAAGAAATTACAAGATTTTTAAACTAATTACACCTAATCTAATCCCCCTAACAAAATAAAAAAGCCCCCCAAAATAAAAAAAGCCCTACCCTACACTAAATTACAAATAGCCTTTAAAAGGGCCATTTGCGGGGCATTGCCCCAAAGTAATCAGCTCTTTTACCTGTAAAAAAATGTACAAATACCCCCCCAACATTAAAACCCACCACCCACACAATCAACCCTACTCTAAAACCCACCCAATCCCCCCTTAAGAAAACCTAACACTAACCTCTTGAAGATCACCCTACCTTGAGAAGTCTTCACCCAACCGGGCAGACGTCTTCAACAAATCTGGCAGAAGTGGTCCTTCACACGGGCAGAAGTCTTCATCCAACCGGGCAGAAGTGGTCCTCCAGACAGGCAGAAGTCTTCATACAGACGTCATCTTCTATCTTCATTCATCCGGCGTGGAGCGGGTCCATCTTCAAGACATCCGACGCAGAGCATCCTCTTCATCCGACGGCCGACGACTGAATGAAGGTTCCTTTAAATGATGTCATCCAAGATGGCGTCCCTTCAATTCCGATTGGCTGATAGAATTCTATCAGCCAATCGGAATTAAGGTAGATAAAATCCTATTGGCTGATGCAATCAGCCAATAGGATTGAACTGGCATTCTATTGGCTGTTCCAATCAGTTCCAAACCACTTCTGCCCGGTTGGGTGAAGATGTCTCACGGTAGGGTGATTTTCAAGGGGTTAGTGTTAGGTTTTTTTAAGGGGGGATTGGGTGGGTTTTAGAGTAGGGTTGGTTGTGTGGGTGGTGGGTTTTAATGTTGGGGGGGTATTTGTAATTTTTTTTTACAGGTAAAAGAGCTGATTACTTTGGGGCAATGCCCCGCAAAATGCCTTTTTAAGGGCTATTTGTAATTTAGTGTAGGGTAGGGCTTTTCTTTTATTTTTTTTATTTTGTTAGGGGGATTAGAGTAGGTGTAATTAGTTTAAAAATCTTGTAATTATTTTATTATTTTCTGTAGTTTAGTGGGGGTTTTTTGTACTTTAGATAATTTTATTTAATTGTAATTAATTGTATTTAGTTTAGGTAATTTATTTAATTATAGTGTAGTGTTAGGTGTAATTGTAACTTCGGTTAGGTTTTATTTTACAGGTAAATTTGTCTTTATTTTAACTAGGTAGTTATTAAATAGTTAATAACTATTTAATAACTATTGTACCTAGTTAAAATAAATACAAAGTTGCCTGTAAAATAAAAATAAACCCTAAGATAGCTACAATGTAACTATTAGTTATATTGTAGCTATCTTAGGGTTTATTTTATAGGTAAGTATTTAGTTTTAAATAGGAATAATTTAGTGAATTGTAGTAACTTTATTTAGATTTATTTAAATTAAATTTAAGTTGGGGGGGGTTAGGGTTAGACTTAGATTTAGGGGTTAATAACTTTATTTTAGTGGTGCCAACGTTGGGGGTGGCAGATTAGGGGTTAATAAATGTAGTTAGGTTGCGGCGACAATTGGGTTCATAAATATAATGCAGGGTTCGGCGATGTTGGGAGCAGCAGATTAGGGGTTAATAAGTATAATGTAGGTGGCGGCGGTGTCCGGAGCGGCAGATTAGGGGATAATAAGTGTAAGATTGGGGGTGTTTAAACTCGGGGTTAATGTTAGGTGTAGACATAAAAAGTATTTCCCCATAGGAATCAATGGGGCTGCGTTAGAAGCTGAACGCTGCTTTTTTGCAGGTGTTAGGTTTTTTTTCAGCCGGCTCTCCCTTATTGATTCCTATGGGGAAATCGTGCACAAGCACGTTTTAGCAGCTCACCGCTACCGTAAGCAGCGCTGGTTTTGAGGTGAGATGTGGAGCTAAATTTTGCTCTTCGCTCACTTTTTTGCGGTTAACGCCAGGTTTGTAAATACGTGTAATACCAGCGCTGTCTGCAAGAGAGCGGTGAGCATAAACTGCTCGTTAGCACTGCACCCCTGTTAACGCAAAACTCATAATCTAGGTGATAGTTTGCATTAATACCATCAACTGGGAACTTACAGGGTAATAAACTCCATTGAGGTTGCAGTAGAAACACTGGTGATACCACCATCCTCCATGAGAGATCTCAGCACATAGGTTCCCAGACTCTGGGGTACTAAAACTCATTTTGTTGTGGTACCAGGCAAATGAATCTTCAGCAGTGCCGCTGTAGCCATCCACATGCAGGCGGTAGTGGTTTTCTTCATCTTCAATGCTAAAATTAAAAACATACTTTTAACCCAAAAAGTCTGCAATAAATGGCTAAAAATACACTATCCATAGAGTGTTAATTTCCCATTTCCTCGCTGTGTTCTACTTTTGAAAAAATAATTGTTTTACTAAAATTAGAGCTTTCTCTTAGGAGCATATTTTATTAGAAAAGTTTCAGTTATATATATTTTACATACAAAAAGTTATTTAAAAAGACATTTATATATAACATTTTAAAAAAATACAACAGTATCTGCTTCTTCAATGATAATAACTACAATAAGCATTTGTATGTTTTTAAATTTATATTGCAAAGTTGTCTACAAAAGTATTCTGGGCAGACTTATAGGTGGGGTTTGGTGTTCTTTGAGTTGTGGTTATACAACCTACAGTTATGGCAGGTGGGGTAGTCTGGAGGTGTGGTTGGGCAGTTGGAGTGGGTTTGGGGAGGGTTTACAGATTCTCTTCCCTTTGTGAAATTGGTTCATAAATATGATTAGAAAAAAGAGGGGAAGTTGCTTTGCTACTTGTGCATCAGCAAAATCAACTTAATCTGAATATTTATATCTCCATTTCAACTCTAACTAATTTTTATGAATTACAGGAAAATTACTTGTACATTTCTCAGAGTATCTCCCAAATTTAATAATAATAATAATGATAATAACTAAATAAAATAAATTATATATATATATATATACGGACGTTTTTGCTGTAGTACTGTCTAAAAATCTGCATATAAGGATATGAAAAACATTTTTTCATTTTATGAAAACCAAAAATGCCCTGAAGGAAATAACTTTCAGACAAATTCTTTCTGCCATTCAAAAATTATCAGGATTTAAAAAAATAAAAATAAAAAAATGGAATTTAAAAGGACAGTCTAGACCCAATACTTATTCTTTATTTTGTATTGTACCAGACAAGCATATTGCAATGGGTTCTACATCTATAAGATTGTGAGAAGTACATGAAACTTTTAAATAATCATTGTTTGTTAGCAGCTGAAAATGGTCCAGTTAGCTGTTTTCTTGTATGACAGTTTAGCAGTGCACATTTAAAATTTTTCAGTTAGCTGTTTCAAATTGCATGTGCACAAATCAGCGTGTGCGAGTAGGAAAATGAATTCAGAAGTTGATTGTGATTGGAGAAACTTAACACACCAAAATAAAGACACAATAGGTGGGTGGAGCTTGGCAGCCATTTTCGGCTCCTAACAAACAATGAATATTTAAATGTTTCAAGATGTGGGGCCAGTTGCAGGATTTTTCTCTGGTATGTAGCAATAAGTAATCAAAATTATGTATTGGGTCTAGACTGTCCCTTTAACCTAGAATGCACAACTGAGCTAAAACTACAGCTTTACTAATGCACAGCAATAGTATGTCAGTATATGGCTGGGTTATAAAACAATATATTTAATAATTATTCTTTAAAATAAACCCCCAATAAAAATGCATATACCAAACAATAAAATTAATATAAATTCCTAAATTCTTTATATTAGTTAAAATTTATAGACACATTGAATTATATTTATAGAAAACCAGATAGGAATCAAACTATACACGTTTAAACTATCATAATATGCTATGCAAAGATCATAAAAGTTACTTTATTTATTAATCTTATTCGCAATTGAATTTCATTAAAATACCACAGTGAGATACCAATATATGAGCCACTAACATTTAGACTGGTACAATTAAGTTATTTAACCCACCAATGATTCTATACAACGCTAATTAAAACACCAGACTTATATGTATTCTTAATGTAAACAGCCAGTTTATATGCCAATTTATCTTGTAAATAAATTAATTACTTGGCATAAAAGAGTGACTAGTTAAGACTACACAGAACTATGAATGCAGGCTAAAATACAAAATGCTCTTTTAAACCTATTTACTGTAGTTTGATTGTAGCAATAATTAATGTATTTGCTTTAAAATATCAAATTATAGAGTTCATACATTACCAACATGAGCCAATTTAATATTCCAATATTCCTTGTTTCGCCTCATATGAAAATAAGGGTATTTGCAATGTGGATAAGAAAAAGTAGCCCAATTTGCTTATAGTGACTGTGTTCCAACGCAATCAGTTATCAGTCCCGAGTTCAGCAAAAAGTTCAGCAGCCTTTTTTTATCCTCTTGCATTCAGCTTATATAATCTTAATCATTGGTGAAACATTATGATAGGCCCTTCAGAAGCTTGTCTGTGATTGGCTCTCGGAGCTTGTCCCTCTCATTGGTCACCTGGGAGACGCCTCCCTGATTGGCTCTGTATGTGCTCTAATAGACAATTCATTTGGCTGTCATACCAGTTTTAATCCCCTAGGGGGCAGCAGACAACTAGAAATATAGTCTTACCATCCATTTTTGCTACAATTTAATACATCCTTATAAAGTGATTATTTAAACTACTTTACTTCCTTGTATTAATCATTTACAATATTGATTTTAGATGGGGTAATATAATGTCATTTTTCTGATTACTCCAATACCAAATACAGTATGTTTCTAGTGATCATATTAATAAACAATTACACTATCAATCATTTGCCCTCCCCAGAATCACAGCATTCAACATTCTGGCATTGTATTGCATTTAAATAGGAATGCAATGAATTTCATATTTCTAATGAATTTTGAATGCATGGCAATACTAGATGCAGATCTAAAATGAAAATAATAGTTTTTTTAATTTTGAGACATTTTGAATCCTTAGGACATTCTATGCTTTTTTTTTTAAAATACATAGGTTAAGACATGTTAAACTCTTAACTCTCAGGTTTTCATGTTCATATTTAATATGTGTCTGAATATACATGTTCATTTAAGTATTTCCATATATTGATATAAAACACAGCAGATTACACATTTTTATATAGTATTTAAAATTATACAGGCTGTATTTTAAAATGAAGCCAAGAGTTACAGTGCAAGACATGTGTCTTTGTTAGCCAGTACAGATGTTGATTCAACACAACAGGGACAATTTAACACATAGGCGACACTTTAGTCATTTCTTCAGCTAAAAATCTTCTCTACGAATCTCATTAGGCCTAAAAGAAAAATTACAGACATCACGTCTCTATTAACTCAGGGGTTCCTGTGACCTAGGTAATTAGACAGATACTCTCTCTTTGAAATAACTTAAATGTTATCTTAATCAGGATAAGCGTATCTTATGTCTGGTGTGCTAGCTGGAGGCGCTGGTTCAGCTTGTATCAGTCGTTGGTATCTTCCTTTCCTTTCCTTCCTCAGTTGTATAAGTCTAGGTGCAAAATAGTGGTGCTGAAATATCAGACAATACACCATACAAAGGTGAATATCTACTCACAGTGTATATTGCAGGTTACCGGCTCCTTCCCAATATGAAAAGACAATATCACAGATTCAGTAAAAAAGTTTGTCTTTATTTGGCTCAACGCAAAAGCGTTTCAACGGTCCCAGCCGTGAAACGCTTTTGCGTTGAGCCAAATAAAGACAAACTTTTTTACTGAATCTGTGATATTGTCTTTTCATATTGGGAAGGAGCCGGTAACCTGCAATATACACTGTGAGTAGATATTCACCTTTGTATGGTGTATTGTCTGATATTTCAGCACCACTATTTTGCACCTAGACTTATACAACTGAGGAAGGAAAGGAAGATACCAACGACTGATACAAGCTGAACCAGCGCCTCCAGCTAGCACACCTGATATATTCACACAGACCTTGGGAGAGACTGTGGGACGGCTGCGGTTCACCAGAAGGGGAAAGTATTAATACATATTATACACCTGTTTGCATATGTATCTTATGTCTGATCTAAGATCTGGAATACACAGAATATAGATGACCATTTTTTTTTTAAATTTGTCTTTCTTTGAAATGACTGTCTGAACTTAACTAGACCAAATGTCTTCCCTTTGTCTTCACCTGGATGCATTGTAATTTTGCATATTGAGTGGGGGAGGATTGAATTGTGGCCAGTCAGGCATATAATGTCTTATAGGCAGTTTCACAAAGCAAATAAAAAAAATGAGTACTTGGTCTTATCATAAATCTATGTGTAGATAAAAATACATACATATATATATTATTTAATAATACTCAGATATACTGACAAGTATATTATCCGTCTTCTGTTTATTTTACCTGAAACTCTGGTAAACGGCATACTTGTGGTTGCTCTCCCAGTCCTCCAAGTCAATACGCAAGGAGTATTCCCCTCGGCTGGTGGTTCCATGGATGTTCTCATTTCCCAGCCAGAACTCACTGTTTAAATGACCAAATCCTTCCTTATACTCTTTCCAGGTTCTTTTGAAGCTAACTGACCCATCGTACCGTCGTTGTATAACAGTCCATCCGCCACCTGTAGAAAGAGAGCATTATTATAAATCCGTCAATACAACCTTCATTTATACAGTCTGCTGATTTCAGTTTGAATTAATCACTATTTTAAAAAAAGGCCCTTTAAGTGTATGCATATTTTTTATGAAGCTTAAGCAGATCTCAGGTAAGGTTTATGCATATACCAGGCATTTTTAAATTCCATTAGAGTATTTGTCCACAACACCAACAGGTTCTGTCCCCTTCCACAAATTAAATCTCAAACTATTACCCTTCATCTTGGCCAAGGTTTTTAGGGGACATATTTTGAAGGGTAGTTCTATGGCATGATGCCTTCTTACTCCAATGCTAACCAAATGTTTTTGTTTATTAATGATATTACAGATCATTGTTGGTTGTCTATAGTGGGGTATGCGAATCCTTCATTTGTCTCTGGTGTCCACTTTAGATATCTATATATATTGGCAAATATGGAGCTTCCAACCATTCTTCATATTGCAGCATTGTCACTGTTTGGGAGCTCTGTCTCTACTTCAGCTTTCCTCCATTCCTATAAATGTCCCTGTTTCCAAACTGAAGCCAGGGACTGCATCAACTCTGTCCAATATCCAACCCAACTCCAGCCACAGCCAAGCCTCCTCCACTCAAAGCCCATCCAACTTCATCAATTACCTACCTAACCTAATTTGTGGTCTGTCCAATCCCACCAATAGCCAACTCAACCTAACTCATGGCCTATACAGCCCCACCCAACCTAACTCATAGCCTATCCAGCCACACCCATAGCCCACCCAACTTAACTCATGGCCTGTCCAACCTCACCCATTACCCACCCAACCTAATTCATGACCTGTCTAACTCCACCCTTTACTCACCTAACTTAACTCATGTCCTGTCCAACCCCACCAATAGACCACCCAACATAACTCATGTCCTGTCAAACCCCATCCAAAGCCCACGAAACCAAACTCATGTCCTGTTTAACCTCCCATATCCCACCCAGGCTAACTCGTGACCTGTCCAACCCCATCCATAGCCACCTAGTGTAACTCATGGCCTGTCCAACCCCACCAATAGCCCACCCAACGTAACTCATGGCCTGTCCAATCCCACCCATAGCCTACTGGACCTAACTCATGCTCTGTCCAACCCTATCCATAGCCCACCCAACCTCATGCTCAGAACACCCAAAAATGTCCACCTGCCTGTTATTACACCACCCACAGTACACCTGATATTCCACTCAGAAGTCTCACTCATTCAGCATGGGCATCCTGGCCCAAGGAAGAATCCAGCAAATGCCAGGAGTTATGTGAATAGGAGCTAAAATGTATGACTGTGAGAGGTGGTTTACTGTGTGTTCAACTTTAGTGAGATCAGCAGCCAATGTACTGTGATTTCATATGTCAGCTTTATCTCTTTCATGAACCCACTGCACAGATCTGTGCTAGAAAATTAAAGGGACATGAAGCCCAGAATTTTTCTTTCATAATCTAATTTGGTTCATTCTCTAGTTATCCTTTGTTGAAGAACAGCAATACACAATAGCTCTTCCACAGTATAACATACATGTGCAGACACCAATTAGCAGCTCCTGATCCTACCTAGGTATGCTTTTCAACAACAGAAAGGAAGAGAACAAAAACAATTAGATAACAGAAGTAAAGTGGAAAGCTGTTTAAAATTGTGTGTTCTTTCTGAATTAAGAAAGAAAAAAACATAATTTATGCTTACCTGATAAATTTATTTCTCTTGTAGTG
Organism: Bombina bombina; assembly: GCF_027579735.1. Taxonomy (NCBI): domain Eukaryota; kingdom Metazoa; phylum Chordata; class Amphibia; order Anura; family Bombinatoridae; genus Bombina; species Bombina bombina. The sequence continues at coordinate 74,244,943 of NC_069502.1, forward strand.
TGTTCAGTCCACGGGTCATCCATTACTTATGGGATATATTCTCCTTCCCAACAGGAAGTTGCAAGAGGATCACCCAAGCAGAGCTGCTATATAGCTCCTCCCCTCACATGTCATACCCAGTCATTCAACCAAAACAAGACGAGAAAGGAGAAACTATAGGGTGCAGTGGTGACTGGAGTTATAATTTAAAATTTAGAACCTGCCTCAAAAAGACAGGGCGGGCCGTGGACTGAACACACTACAAGAGAAATAAATTTATCAGGTAAGCATAAATTATGTTTTCTCTTGTTAAGTGTGTTCAGTCCACGGGTCATCCATTACTTATGGGATACCAATACCAAAGCTAAAGTACACGGATGATGGGAGGGACAAGGCAGGAACATTAAACAGAAGGAACCACTGCCTGTAGAACCTTTCTCCCAAAAACAGCCTCCGAAGAAGCAAAAGTGTCAAATTTGTAAAATTTGGAAAAAGTATGAAGTGAAGACCAAGTTGCAGCCTTGCAAATCTGTTCAACAGAGGCCTCATTCTTAAAGGCCCAGGTGGAAGCCACAGCTCTAGTGGAATGAGCTGTAATTTTTTCAGGAGGCTGCAGAGAGAGGTAGCCGAAGCCTTTTGACCTCTCCTCTGTCCAGAGTAAACGACAAACAGAGAAGAAGTTTGTCGAAAATCTTTAGTTGCCTGTAAGTAGAACTTCAGGGCACGGACCACATCTAGATTATGCAAAAGACGTTCCTTCTTTGAGGAAGGATTAGGACATAATGATGGAACAACAATCTCTTGATTGATATTCCTGTTAGAAACAACCTTAGGTAAAAACCCAGGTTTAGTACGCAGGACTACCTTGTCTGAATGAAAGATCAGATAAGGAGAATCACAATGTAAGGCAGATAACTCAGAGACTCTTCGAGCCGAGGAAATAGCCATCAAAAAACAGAACTTTCCAAGATAAAAGCTTAATATCAATGGAATGAAGGGGTTCAAACGAAACACCCTGAAGAACTTTAAGAACCAAGTTTAGGCTCCACGGAGGAGCAACAGTTTTAAACACAGGCTTAATCCTAGCCAAAGCCTGACAAAAAGCCTGGACGTCTGGATTCTCTGCCAGACGCTTGTGTAAAAGAATAGACAGAGCAGAAATCTGTCCCTTTAGTGAACTAGCGGATAAGCCCTTTTCTAAACCCTCTTGTAGAAAAGACAATATCCTAGGAATCCTAACCTTACTCCATGAGTAACTCTTGGATTCACACCAATATAAATATTTACGCCATATCTTGTGGTAATTTTTTCTGGTAACAGGTTTCCGAGCCTGTATTAATGTATCAATAACCGAATCCGAAAACCCATGCTTTGATAGAATCAAGCGTTCAATTTCCAAGCAGTCAGCCTCAGAGAAATTAGGTTTGGATGGTTGAAAGGACCCTGTATTAGAAGGTCCTGCCTCAGGGGTAGAGACCATGGTGGACAGGACGACATGTCCACTAGGTCTGCATACCAGGTCCTGCGTGGCCACGCAGGCGCTATCAGAATCACTGATGCTCTCTCCTGTTTGATCCTGGCAATCAGTCGAGGTAGCAACGGAAAAGGTGGAAATACATAAGCTACGTTGAAAACCCAAGGGGCTGCTAGTGCATCTACCAGCACCGCTCCCGGGTCCCTGGACCTGGATCCGTAACAAGGAAGCTTGGCGTTCTGGCGAGATGCCATGAGATCCAGATCCGGTTTGCCCCAACGACGAATCAGTTGAGCAAATACCTCCGGGTGAAGTTCCCACTCCCCCGGATGAAAAGTCTGGCGACTTAGAAAATCCGCCTCCCAGTTCTCCACGCCTGGGATGTAGATCGCTGACAGGTGGCAAGAGTGAGACTCTGCCCAGCGAATTATCTTCGAGACTTCCAACATCGCTAGGGAACTCCTGGTTCCCCCTTGATGATTGATGTAAGCCACAGTCGTGATGTTGTCCGACTGAAATCTGATGAACCTCAGTGTTGCTAACTGAGGCCAAGCTAGAAGAGCATTGAATATTGCTCTTAATTCTAGAATGTTTATCGGGAGGAGTTTCTCCTCCTGAGTCCACGATCCCTGAGCCTTCAAGGAGTTCCAGACTGCTCCCCAGCCTAGTAGGCTGGCATCTGTTGTTACAATCGTCCAATCTGGTCTGCGAAAAGTCATTCCTTTGGACAGATGAACCCGTGACAACCACCAGAGAAGAGAATCTCTGGTCTCCTGGTCCAGATTTAGCAAAGGGGACAGATCTGAGTAATCCCCGTTATATTGACTTAGCATGCATAGTTGCAGCGGTCTGAGATGTAGGCGCGCAAATGGCACTATGTCCATTGCCGCGACCATTAAGCCGATTACTTCCATGCACTGAGCTACTGATGGGCTTGGAATGGAGTGAAGGACACGGCAAGCATTGAGAATCTTTGATAACCTGGACTCCGTCAGGTAAATTTTCATCTCTACAGAATCTATAAGAGTCCCTAGAAAAGGGACCCTTGTGAGTGGTAACAAAGAACTCTTTTCCACGTTCACTTTCCACCCATGCGACCTCAGAAATGCTAGAACTATCTCTGTATGAGACTTTGCATTTTGAAAACTTGACGCTTGTATCAGAATGTCGTCTAGGTACGGAGCCACCGCTATGCCTCGTGGTCTTAGCACCGCCGGAAGTGAGCCCAGAACCTTTGTAAAAATTCTCGGGGCCGTAGCTAACCCGAAGGGAAGAGCTACAAACTGGTAATGCCTGTCTAGAAAGGCAAACCTTAGGTACCGATAATGATCTTTGTGAATCGGTATGTGAAGGTAGGCATCCTTTAAGTCCACTGTGGTCATATATTGACCTTCTTGGATCATGGGTAGGATGGTCCGAATGGTTTCCATCTTGAACGATGGAACCCTTAGGAACCCTTAGGAACTTGTTTAAGATTTTTAAGTCTAAGATTGGTCTGAAGGTTCCCTCTTTTTTGGGAACCACAAACAGATTTGAATAAAACCCTTGCCCCTGTTCCGTTCACGGAACTGGGTGGATCACTCCCATCACTAAGAGGTCTTGTACACATTGTAGAAATGCCTCTTTCTTTACTAGGTTTGTTGATAACCTTGACAGATGAAACCTCCCTTGTGGAGGAGAAGTTTTGAAATCCAGAAGGTATCCCTGAGATATATCTCCAACGTCCAGGGATCCTGTACATCTCTTGCCCAAGTCTGCCCCCTACTAGATCCGTCTCCGGAAAGGGGGCCCTGTCTTCATGCTGTCTTAGGGGCGGAAGTAGGCTTTCTGGCCTGCTTGCCCTTGTTCCATGACTGGTTGCCTTTCCAACCCTGTCTGTAACGAGCAGTAGTTCCTTCCTGTTTTGGAGCGGAGGAAGTTGATGCTGCTCCTGCCTTGAGATTATGAAAGGCACGAAAATTAGACTGTTTGGCCTTTGATTTGGCCCTGTCCTGAGGAAGGGTGTGGCCCTTACCTCCAGTAATGTCAGCAATAATTTCCTTCAAGCCGGGCCCGAATAAGGTCTGCCCTTTGAAAGGAATGTTCAGTAGTTTAGACTTAGAAGTTACATCTGCTGACCAGGATTTAAGCCATAGCGCTCTGCGCGCCTGTATGGCGAATCCGGAATTCTTAGCCGTAAGTTTGGTTAAATGCACTACGGCATCCGAAACAAAAGCATTAGCCAGCTTAAGGGTTCTAATCTTTTTTTTCAATGTCATGCAAAGTTATCACTAAGCCTGCTACCAGTCGCTTCCACTGCAGATAAGGCTTAAGCATTATTTCAGTATTAACAGTATTTTCTCAGTCAAATTCTAGTCCCTAGAAAATAACTCAACTGCGCATACATTTATCAGCCTGAGACCAGTCGCTACTACTGCAGATAAAGGCTTAAGCATTATTTCAGTATTAACAGTATTTTCTCAGTCAAATTCTAGTCCCTAGAAAATAACTCTACTGTGCATACATTTATCAGCCTGATACCAGTCACTACTACTGCATTTAAGGCTGTACTTACATCATACGGGTAACAGCAGTGTTTTCTTAGTCAATTCCATTCCCAGAAAATATTGTACTGCACATACCTCATTTGCGGGGGACCCCGCATGCTATTCCCATTTTCTGAAGTTACCCCACTCCTCAGAATGTCGAGAACAGCCAGTGGATCTTAGTTACGCCTGCTAAGATCATAGAAAACGCAGGCAGTTTCTTCTTCCAAATACTGCCTGAGATAGAAAAACAGCACACTCCGGTGCCATTTAAAATAACAAACTTTTGATTGAAGAATAATTAAGTAAAAACTCCAACTCCTCTCGCGACCTCATTCTTTGTTGAGGGTTGCAAGAGAATGACTGGATATGACATGTGAGGGGAGGAGCTATATAGCAGCTCTGCTTGGGTGATCCTCTTGCAACTTCCTGTTGGGAAGGAGAATATATCCCATAAGTAATGGATGACCCGTGGACTGAACACACTTAACAAGAGAAAATTGGGTTTCATGTCCCTTTAAATGAATTAATTCAGTTAATTTTTCCATGTGTACATTTTTGTACATTAAGAATAGAAAGAGGGATGTCAACTAACATTAATTAAAACACAGAAGTTTCAGAAAAACAATAATAAAATGTAGTAGTTTAGCATTGATTTAATTTAATGAATATTATTTTATAGCTATATCTCTAAACAGGAAAACAATCACTTTTTTACCTTCAGTTTCCATGTCACAGAGTACATCAACTGGAGCTCCCCCAGTAGGTGGCAGTATAGTGTAGATACCAGATATCTGATTCCCATTATAGTAAAGACTTGTGCAATCAATGGGAGATTTTCTGATTTGACTTGTTTCTAAAACAAATGAATAGATATTTGAATCTAATTCTTATCTGTAGTTGCCTCATAAAACACATGGAACAGTACCAGGGGGAAGATGGAGGCCAAAACAGGAAAATAGTAGATAGGTATACAAAGATTCATCACTCAGAATAAGCTATAATTGTGTAAGTTTAGATTTTATTTGTATATTTTTATCTGTTGGAAGAATTTACTAACTCAATTACCAGGTACATAACATTATATTTAGTTGCTTCCTCGAAAAGAGTGTAAAATAAATGACATAAAACACAAAAGACTATGGAGTTGATTTATTAATGGACCTCACCGGGGATCAAACCTGCAACCCTTGGGTCACTACAGAGCTCAGCCACAGTGCCTTAGCATGCTGAGCTATCTATCTGGCTAATGGTTAATAGACATGATTTGTTATTTCTAGTTAAATGCTTGTGCAATGCCGCCCTCTGCTCACTTGCGCCAATCGGCCGCTAGCAGGAGGCATCAATCATCCAGATCGTATTGGATCGGGATGATCTCAGTGTGCCACCTAAAAGGGGGTGGAGAAGTTCATAATTTCCGTTTCAGGCAGACCTGATACGATGGGGCTTTGATGCAGAATCTGCTGCTTAATAAATTGACCCCTATTGCTGTTGTTCTGGTGCCTTTCAGAGGGTTGCCCCCACACATTTCAGCTGTGGCAATTTCAGCCAGCGTTTGTCAGTTGTTCACAACCAGGCATTTCCTGCTACCGCTTTATTAGGGACACCTATATTGTGTTGAGTAGGGCCAACTGCTGCATATTTAAAACAAGTGATCTTTGTAGCACGGTTACACAATAACATAATTCAGTTCCTACATATTTTTTAAGGGGATATTAAACTGAGGGATACAACAAAATGGTTACTACTTGCCATGCAAGGTACTGATTAGTGAAGCTCCACATTTTCCTACAGGGAGCTGCCATCTTGGTGCTCACATATTCTTGCACCCTGTCATGGAAGCAGAGAACATTCGTAGATCAGTGATGTGTCTTTTTCAGTTACCTTTTCATAGCTTGTATCATGCACTTCAATACAATACAGAGGGGTTGTTCTACATTTGCAGTTTTTATACACAGTTGAAAAGTTATATAACATAAATAAAAAATGGCTCATGAATAATACAAAGCATTGCAGTTTTTTATCACATGCGCTAACCTAAAGTGCACAATACTGCTGTCACAAAGCCAGCAACATCACATGAATGGGCACCACTTGTGCCACAGAGTGCAAGAATACCTAAGCTTCAATATGGCACCACCTGTGAAAAGATGTGCAGATTCTGAACTCTGTAAAGGGTTAAAATAAGATCATTTGAAGATAGCTGCTGGCACCAGGAGTCAAGGCAATAGCATGATGAGTAATAACCACAATATTGTAGGTGTGCCCAGCAGTTTAATCTCCCTTTAAATTAAATTCTTTATTCTAAGGTTTAGTTCAAACAACAAGTGACCCTATTGACAATATCTGCATGCTTTCAATACTGAGCTACAGCTACATAACTATTTGTCTGTAGGAAAGTCTAATAAAAGGGCTCCATTTATTAAACGTAAGACAGACATCACTGCGAGCGGACAAAAGATGAATTTAAACATGAAAATCAGCAAATAGGAATGCAAGGGTACCCGTATATATAAGGCAAACCTCAAATTCAAAATTCAGTGTGCAGCTGGTGACCGTATGAAGAGAAGATGTCTGTGTTGAAGAGAGGAAGATGGATGAAGACCGCCACCGTGATGAAGATAACAAGATGGAGTGCCACCGGAATGAAGAAGGACTACCACCAGGAGGAAGATAAGAAGGTCGCTGACGTATTAATCTTCGGTGAGCGCGGCAATCCGAATGAATGACTACCATCTTCGGGGTTAGTGTTAGGATTTTCTTTTGGGTGTTTTTTTTTTTTTTTCAAAGAAACAAAACTTAAAAGAGCTGAATTTTTGGTAATTTGTTATTTTTTGTAATGTTAGGGTTTTTTATTTTAAAGCGATGGTAGGTTTTTAATTTTATTTTAAATGTAAGGTTAGTTGTTTTTTTTAATTTCAGAAAGGTTTTTATTTTTTTAAAGGTAGTTCTTTTTTATAGTTAAAGTTATTCTATTTAAGGGGACCTTGGGGGTTGTTAACTTAGGGGGTTTAAATGTTAGTGGGTTACTTTGCATTGGGGGGTGCCGGGTTTAGGGGCTAATAGTGTAGAAAGTTACCTTGCAATGGGGTGTGGTGGTTTAGGGGTTAATAGTGAAGAGGTTTAGTATGTGATGTGGAGGGTTAGGGGTTAATAGTGTAGAGGTTTAGTTTGCGATGTGGAGGGTTAGGGGTTAATAGTGTAGAAAGCTACTTTGTGATGGGTGTGTGGCGGTTTAGGGGTTAATAGTGTAGAAGTTTAGTTTGTGATGTGGGAGTGGTGGTTCAGGGGTTAACAGTGTAGAGGTTTTATTTGCGATGTGGGGGGTGGCGGTTCAAGGGTTAATAGTGTAGAGGTTTAGCTTGCAATGTGGGGGTGGCGGTTTAAGGGTTAATAGTGTAGAGGTTTAGTTTGTGATGCAGTTTGGAGGTTTATAGTGCAGTGGGGACTTTGCGGTGGGCTATGTGGCGGTTTAGGGGTTATTAGAGTTGGGATCTTATGGCGATTCAGGTTAGCATGCAAGTATGGATGTTAGTTTTTTTTTTCACTTTTCTCTCTCTGTTGAAGTCAATGGGAGAGTACGTTAATGCGATTGCTATATTGTAAGTTCTCCTCTTTGCGCAAGTCGGGTTAGTGCTAAAGCGATAACCATTTACTTTCAACTTGTAATACGAGCTCTACACAATTCGCGCAAAGAGGAGAAGAAGAGCAGTGATAGCGTGCGAGCGGGAGCTGTAATTACCTCTCCACTTGTAATATAGCCCAAAATGTTTAATTATGTGCAGTAAAACAAATTTGTAAGATACTTTCATTTTTTATTTTGCCCCTTTTTCATGCAAATTATCTCTTAAAAAAAAAATCACATTTTCTAATTCTCTGAGCTGCATTGCAAACAAGGCTAACCCTGCTACATATATCCTAGTTGGCTTCAGCAGATAGCAACTGCAAAACAATGTGATTATTAATAATAACTGTGGCTAGCCTATTCTTCTACGGAAGCAAACATTGATTGGCTCCTCCAATTAAGGTAAAACACAGGTAGAGTTTGATTATGGAAAAACAATTGTAAATATTAGTTTGTTTAAAAATGTTTAAAGGGACAGTACACAATACAAGATATTTATGTTGTGTTGCTGTAGATAGAATAACATATCAGACAAGTCTTAATATTTTAAAACAAATTAACATCTTTTTTTACAGCAATTATTTATCCATAGCCAAAATCCCCCCACCATTTGATTTCTTTAGAGGAGCCAATCTGGGCTTTAGTCTGCAGACAACAAGGCTAGTCATAGTCATAAAGTTAGTATAGCGACCAACTGAAAATCAGTAGAAACACACTTTCAGCAGTAATCCGGAGGTATAGTACGAGTCATTGTACCACTAATCAGAGCTGCAGTATCTGCCCTCCTAAAATGATGCCACGGTAAGTGTGCTGTTAGCACAATCTAATTCTGAAAAACGGAAGGGCAAGTGCTTCAGACTTTGCTCAGGGATTACCAATGGCAATTAGAGTTTCTGTGACAGACTTCTATGGACGATCTACAAGAAAAAAAGCCATTGGTTAAAGCTTTTGAAATAGTGCAGTGTAAAACCTAGCTTCAATAAGTGTATCCATTGGTTTGGAATTCTACTCTTAACTTGTCCCCATGCAAAGTAATAAGATAGTTAAAGGGACACTGAACCCAATTTTTTTCTTTCATGATTCAGATAGAGCATGCAATTTTAAGCAACTTTCTAATTTACTCCTATTATCAATTTTTCTTCATTCTCTTGCTATCTTTATTTGAAAAAAGAATGCATCTAAGCTTTTTTTTGGGTTCAGAACACTGGACAGCATTTTTTTATTGGTGGATGAATTTATCCACCAATTAGCAAGAACAACCCAGGTTGTTCACCAAAAATGGGCCGGCATCTAAACTTACATTCTTGCATTTCAAATAAAGATACCAAGAGAATGAAGAAAATTTGATATTGGGAGTAAATTAGAAAGTTGCTTAAAATGTCATGCTCTATCTGAATCATGAAAGAAAAAATTTGGGTTCAGTGTCCCTTTAAAGGGACATGAAACTCAAATTTTTTCTTTCGTGGTTTAGAAAAAGCATGCAATTTTAAACAACTTTCCAATTAACGTATATTATCTAATTTGCTTCAATCTGTTGATATCCTTTGTTAAAAAGCATATCTATATAGGCTCAGTAGCTGCTGATTGGTGGCTGCACATAGATGCCTCGTGTTATTGGCTAACCCTTGTGCATTGTAATTTCTTTAATGATATCTGAAAAATGAAGCAAAGTAAATAATAGAAGTATATTGGAATGCTGTTTAAAATTGAATTCTCTATCTGAATGATGAAGGATTTTTTGGGGTTTTTAATGCCCCTTTAATGACATTAGAAGAATTAGCAAACATGATATGTATTTGAATAAGGATTTAATTGTTTTTGAATTTGAAAACCCTTTACAAATCCATGGCAAACATTTGTATGTCTCATGATTAATGGACAATATTGCTAGGGGGACTAAAGTTTTACGCTACTATTTGGCTGTTTTATTCTGCATATCACTTTATGATAGTTTATTTTTAGTCTGGGAATTAAGATGATCATTGTTTAAACCTGACACAAAGTGGTTAATATTTCTTCCTAAACTGCAAAACACGACATTAACAGTAAAATACACTAAGGGCTAGATTAAAAGCGGAGCAGTATTTTCTGTTTTCGCTATAGCGAAAACTCTGCTAGGATTTTAATTTTTGGACTAGCGGAGAGAAAAAATAATTACATGCACAGAAGAAATAGAAAGAAAAAAACACTTACAAAGGGCGCCATGTATTAAACGGCGGGCGGACAGCTTCTTAACTCGCGAAGCTGTCCGCCCGCCTCCGCTACACACGGGCAGCGGATCTGTTGATCCGCTTGCCCGTATATATCATTACACACTCATCGGAGTGTGTAATGCCCGCCCCTTCAATCGCGCGACCGAAGGGGCTGTCAATCACCGAGAGCGAGCGTGCTCTCAGTGATTTTGCTTCGCCACCTAAGAGGTGGAGTAGGGTGTAGGAAGCAGCGGTCTAATGACCGCTGCTTCTTACATTGTGGGAAGCAGGCTCGCATATGCGAACCTGCCCCGCAAAGGCTCCGGAGAAGCTTTCGCTGCTTCGTACATGGAGCCCAAAGTATCCACTAGAACAGCTGACAAGCAGTGAGGGATGCAGCAGTGAGCTGTCTGACTAAATGTCAGCTCTGAGGTAAACAAAAGTGCGGGAAAAGGAACTCAAAAGTAGGACATAAAAGCTGTTAGCCGCTATAAAATGGTATAAAAACGGAGTACCATAAGGGAGAAGGGAAAACCTAAAACCAGAAGGTTAAATTGAATTAGAAAAATGAAGTAGAAAGACTTATAAGGGAAAATACACAGGCACTAAAATAAATAACATACAATAAGGAAATATTTAATGTATTGTATACAGAGGCGTAATTAGAAACCACAGAAAAATGTGAATCAGATTACATGTCTGCAAAAGGATGTACCCTGTGCCCACAGTCTGTGAGATGGTCTAACCCCTATTACTGTGTATAGTGACACTGTTTAACCCACCAGTACTGTATATAGTGAGTCAGTGACACAGTCTGTAATCTGTCGGTGAGATGGCTGGCCTGACCCTACCTGCCCCAGTACTTTATATAGTGACCACAGTAGTCTGTGACATGGTCCAGCCCCCCGTACTGTATATAGTGGTACTGTATAGACTGACACTGTTTACCCCCCGCCCCCCATGCTGTAGTAACAAGGTCTGTATTTTTCTGGTTCCACAAACATACACACACACATACATACATACATAAATACACACACAGTCACACACACACACACACATACATAAATACACACACAGTCACACACACACACATACATGCATAAATACACACACAGTCACACACACACATACATACATGCATAAATACAGACACAGTCACACACACACATACATACATGCATAAATACACACACAGTCACACACACACATACATACATGCATAAATACACACACAGTCACACACACACATAAATACACACACAGTCACACACACACACATACATGCATAAATACACACACAGTCACACACACACACACACACACACATACATACATAAATACACGCACAGTCACACACACACATACATACATGCATAAATACACACACAGTCACACACACACACACATACATACATGCATTAATACACACACAGTCACACACACACACATACATACATGCATAAATACACACACAGTCACACACACACACATACATACATGCATAAATACACACACAGTCACACACACACACATAAATACACACACAGTCACACACACACACATAAATACACACAGTCACACACACACACATACATGCATAAATACACACACAGTCACACACACACATACATACATGCATAAATACACACACAGTCACACACACACACATAAACACCAATGGGTAAAACAGAAACACTAACCCCTGTAGTCAGAGACAGTAGTGAAGCATCATGTCACACTCACATGATATCAGTGCAGGCAGTGGCAGGTCAACGTTCTTTATTGTAAATTTTTTTTTAATTTTTTGTAAAGCTGGGCCCTCACCCTTGGGGACCCAGTCGCAATTGCGAACTCTGCACCCCCTGTAGTTTTACCGCTGATTGTATAAATGCACTTATCTGCACAAGCAACAAAAAGAAAGAGTAGGAATTGGGACTATGTGGACAGTATATGGGCACTATGAGTTTGCTCATTGGCTACTCTCATCAGCTCATTTGCATACAACCTTTTCATTGGTTGTTCTCGTTTTCACTATATTGTTCAACTTTTTCTGTGTTTTCTGATATGTTATTTCTGTGAAAAACTGCATAAGTAGTAAAGAGAATGATTAGCAAAATAGGGCCCAGAGTACGAGTTTTGCGTTAGAGGCTATGCGGTGCTAACGAGCAGTTTTGTCTCACCGCTCACTTACATACAGCACTGGTAGTATGAGTTTTCAGAAACCCGTTGTTAAAAGACAAGAAGTGAGCTTTGAGCAAAATTTTGCTCATTACCGCACTCCAATACCAGCGCTGTTTAAGTCAGAGGTGAGTTAGTGTAACGTGCTCGTGCACGATTTCCCCATAGGAATCAATGGGAAGAGCCTGTTGAGAAAAAGTCTAAAACCTGCAAAAAAGCAGCGTAAAACTCCTTAACGCAGCCCCATTGATTCCTATAGGAAAATAAAAGTTATGTCTACACCTAACACCCTAACATGAACCCCGAGTCTAAACATCCCTAATCTTACACTTATAAACCCTAATCTGCCACCCCCGACATTGCCGACACCTACATTATAATTATTAACCCCTAATCTGCCACTCCGGACAAGGCCGCCACCTACGTTATATGTATTAACCCCTAATCTGCTGCCCCCAACATCGCCGACACCTACATACTATTTATTAACCCCTAATCTGCCGCCCCCAATGTCGCCGCAGCCTACCTACATTTATTAACCCCTAATCTGCTGCCCCCAATGTCGCCGCCACTATATTAAAGTTATTAACCCGTAAACCTAAGTCTAACCCTAACTCTAACACCCCCTAACTTAAATATAATTACAATAAATCTAAATACAAATTACTATCATTAACTAAATTATTCCTATTTAAAACTAAATACTTACCTGTAAAATAAACCCTAAGATAGCTACAATATAACTAATAGTTACATTGTAGCTATCTTAGGGTTTATTTTTATTTTACAGGCAAGTTTGTATTTATTTTAACTAGGTACAATAGTTATTAAATAGTTATTTACTACCTGTAAAATAAAACCTAACCTAAGTTACAATAGCACCTAACACTACACTATAATTAAATACATTAACTAAATTAAATACAATTACCTAAATTAAATTAGCTAAAGTACAAAAAACCCACTAAATTACAGAAAATAATAAACAAATTACAGATATTTAAATTAATTACACCTAATCTAATAGTCCTATTAAAAAACCCTAGCCTAAACTAAACTACCAATAGCCCTTAAAAGGGCCTTTTGTGGGGCATTGCCCAAAAGTAATCAGCTCTTTTACCTGTAAAAAAAAATACAAACAACCCCCCAACAGTAAAACCCACCACCCACACAACCAACCCCCCAAATAAAATACTATCTAAAAAAAACTAAGCTCCCATTGCCCTGAAAAGGGCAGTTAGCTCTATTGCAGCCCAAAGTCCCGAACCTAAAAATAAAACCCACCCAATACACCCTTAAAAAAACCTAACACTAACCCCCCGAAGATCGACTTACCGGGAGAAGTCTTCATCCAAGCCGAGTCGAGGTCCTCAACGAAGCCGGGAGAAGTCTTCATCCAAGCCGGGAGAAGTGGTCCTCAAGATGGGCAGAAGTCTTCATCCAGACGGCATCTTCATGCATCCGGGGCGGAGAGGGTCCATCTTCAAGACATCCGACGCGGAGCATCCTCTTCATCCGACGACTAAAGCTGAATGAAGGTACCTTTAAGTGACATCATCCAAGATCCAAAGTAGAAAAAATCCTATTGGCTGATGCAATCAGCCAATAGGATTGAGCTTGCATTCTATTGGCTGATTGGAACAGCCAATAGAATGCGAGCTCAATCCTATTGGCTGATTGCATCAGTCAATAGGATTTTTTCTACCTTAATTCTGATTGTCTGATAGAATTCTATCAGCCAATCGAAATCTAAAGGACGCCATCTTGGATGACGTCACTTAAAGGTACCTTCATTCAGCTTTAGTCGTTGGATGAAGAGGATGCTCCGCGCGGGATGGATGAAGATAGAAGATGCCATCTGGATGAAGGCTTCTGCCCGTCTTGGGGATGGCAGATTAGGGGTTAATAAATAGTATGTAGGTGTCAGCGATGTTGGGGGCAGCAGATTAGGGGTTCATAAATATAATGTAGGTGGCGGCGGTGTCTGGAGCGGTAGATTAGGGGTTAAAAATGTTATTATAGTGTTTGCAATGCGGGAGGGTCTCGGTTTAGGGGTTAATAGGTAGTTTATGGGTGTTAGTGTACTTTTTAGCACTTTAGTTATGAGTTTTATGTTACGGCGTTGTACCATAAAACTCTTAACTACTGACTTTTAAATGCGTTAGGACTCTTGACAGGGTAGGCTGTACCTCTCACTTTTTGGCCTCCCAGGACAAACTCGTAATACCGGCGCTATGGAAGTCCCATAGAAAAAAGACTTTACAAAGTTTACGTAAGTCGTTTTGCGGTAAGGCCAAAGAAGTGTGCGGTACACCTAAACCTTCAAGACTTGTAATACCAGTGGGCATAAAAAAGCAGCGTTAGGACCTCTTAACACTGCTTTTTTACCCTAACGCACAACTCGTAATCTAGCCGTAGGAGTCTCTGTGCTTGTAATAAAATCTTAAACTGATAGCTCAAAGGGATAGCCCACATAACATTAAACTGTCATGATTCAGATACATCAGAAATTAATCACCTCTTTACTGTCATGCTATTTTCAGTGTATTTCTTCCTTCTCTTGAATTTCTTTTTCAGTAAGAAATGTCATCTTATATGCCAGCCCATTTTATAACACCTGTGCAGGGTGGATTTTATAAATAGATTGCAATCAGGAGGGGTTAGACAGGTGCAGAGAAAAAACTGACCCAGCTCTTAAAGGGACAGGAAACCCCAAACTATTCTTTCATGATTTGATAGAACTTTGAATTTGAAACGACTTTCCATTTTACTTCTATTATCAAATTTGCTTCATTCTCTTGTTATCCTTTGCTGAAGGAACAGCATTCCACTACTGGCAGCTAGCTGTACACATCTAGCTAGCCAATCACAAGAGAAAAATGTGTGCAGACACCAATCAGCAGCTAGCTCCCACTAGTGTAGGCTATGTGCATATTCTTTTCCAACAAGGGATACCAAGAGAACAAAGCACATTTGAAAATATAAGTGAATTTTAAAGTGTTTTAAAATTACATGCTCTATCTGAATCATGCAAGTTTAATTTTTACTTTCCTATCCCTTTTTCCCCAATCCATTGATTGCAAATAAATACATATGATACTCAGATTACATGTTATATTCATAATTATTACTGCTCAGAATAATAATACATTTACAATATATACATATAGTGGTATAAATAAACACAGAAATATGACAGACAGCATTGTTTAGAACAAAAAAAAGGAACTTAGGGACATGTAAATATGTTTACAAAAGATTTCTGACATAACACAACACGTGTGTGTGTGTGTGTGTATGGAGAGAGAGAGAGAGAGAGAGAGAAGAGAGAGAGAGAGAGAGATTAACAAATCTAGACAGGCCAGATGCAGCAAAGGATTCTGGGTAAGATATGCAAATTAGGTTCACAATGACACACCTTTTTACTTCAAGTCTACTTTTCAAACTCACATTTTACTTCCCCCTAACTTTAAATGTTGTATATATATATATATATATATATATATATATATATATATATATATATATACATATACAAGTATGTGCAAGGATATATGTACAAATTCAAGTATTAATAATTTAAAAACTAAATAAAAAATATGACTCCTAGAAATACAAATACACATTAATTTCTGTTAAAGTATCATATAACAAATTGTCAGGGTAAAGGTAAATGACATAATATATATATATATGCTAATATATATACGTAAATTAAATAATATAAAAAGGATGTGTGTATATATATGAAGCCGTCTATTTTTATCAGATGTGCTGTAGAATAGAAATTCTGATGTCAGGATTTAACTCAAAACCCCCTACAAGATGAGAGCTGGGTAAATACACATTTATCAGGATTGGAAATCAGCATAGCCTTTTGAAGCACGACCCCTGCGGTGTGAGCACACAGACATTTTCCAAAAGGAACTGACTCAGTGACCATGCTCATTTGACTATATGCAGAGTTTTATGACTCTATGACATTTGGCCTGCCCAATTTAATACAGTCACTTAGAGAAATGTTGGGGAAGTAATTTTGACAGAGAACAGGATACAGGCCCATATATGGATTTCCTCCAAGGGAAATGCCGATCCGTCTGAAGAAATGTGAGAGATACAAACATTCTTCAAAGGAGCTGAAAATTGACAACTGCCTGCCAAGTGACTCAGGCTGTGTGGCTGATAACATCAGAATACACGTGACACAGACATTGTGTCTGGGGTAAGAATAACATAGAGAAGACACATGGCTTACATTATGACTTCAAAGCAACTGTAGTAAGATTTCAAATAAAATATACTAGGAAAATAAATACAAGACATACATATTTTGAAAGCATGAATATCTTAGCCTCTGTGTGTTTAAAAACATGAATAGATGTTTATGGACCTGAAGAGAAGTGATCATTAACATTTATTTTTATTTCAGATCTACATAAACAGGATTTATGTATTCAGGAAGAAATACACAGAAATGTCACATACTATATCTGGGTGAATGCAGTATATCAGGAGTTTTAAATACTACCAATCTGGAGATATAAAAATAAGCTGTTATTTACAAAGAAATGCCAGAATACTGATAAAATTATAATGCATTTTAAACTAATAATTAGCAGTGTTAAATTGCTTTAATATAATACAATGTTAATAATATAAAACATGACATTTCATATCAAAACGATCAGGAAATTAATCTGATGCCGCTTCACCTATAATTAATATTGGGAGAGATTAATACAAGAAATTATGGCAGTTATTACATAGTTTAAAGAAATATTTCACTGGCTAAAAATGTTGGTTAAATGAATTTGTATGTATTGTCATGCTGCATTGTTTTTGTACTGTCTGTTGGTAATGCTGCCACCTGGAGTTATGTTGCGAGAACTACAGCCAGAAGGTTCTTTCTGGCTGTTAAAAATGAAATTTCCAAGGGCCAATCCGATTAGACTTCCCGGGTAACCAATGGGAAGGTCAGCTCCCGTAGTGCCACCCACATGATGTCATCAATGATTGAAAACATATATAAGTAAGCAAAAGAGAAATAGGGAAAAAAGGCTGTTTTAACTTTGGATGATATCTGCTGCTGGGCATTTTAAAACCAATCTAAACAAGCTGTCTACCTCCTTCTCATTGATTGCAAAAATTACTTATCTGTCTTCTGAGATGACCTAAAGACCGCTATGAATTGGTTCAAAATTGGTGAAGTATATTGTATTTTAAATTGGTAATCATAAGCCTAGGTATTGTTTAAGTCTGTATCTGATTTGCTAAGTAAATCATCTGTGCAAGTTCTGATATTGTAAGTTAATTTTGTATTAGGATTGCAGTTAAATAGCAGAACATATATATTATCCTATTGCTTAAATTAACACTGTAAATCATATTGCTGAATGTTTGTAACTGCTATTTTAGGTCTCATTGTAATATTTTAAATGCAGCTCTGAATGAAAGATTGGGTTTAAAGTAAATTGGCATGAGCTTTGCATAGCATATTTTAAATAGTTTTTGTTTTAACGCATATAATATTAACTCATATTCTAATCATTACAAATATGTACGTATCAACATGTTCATAGTTATTTACTAATAATAAAGAATTCAGATATTTAGATTAATTTTATTGTCTTAGCAAATGTATGTTTGATTGCAGGTTTAGTTTAAAGGAAGATTGTTAAATATATTCCCTGCCATATACTTACACATTGTTTAGAGAATACTGCTAAGATTTTCATAAATATACTGACATATTGTATGGAGGCACTGCTGAGATATTATAAGTAATTATCATATTGATATAGCATATTTGTGGTAAATAGAAATTATTATAGAAGAGAGAAGAAATTTAATATTTCAAATTGATATTTTGAAAATATAGAAGTTTTTTTTTTAAAAATGAAATATTGATTTTTGTGTTCAAGATTAATATTAATATTTTGAAATATTATTAAAAATTAATTTTTGAAAAATTTATAAAAATATTAATTTTTCATATTAAAAAAATTGGTCAAAAATATAAATTTTTCATATTTCAAAATTCATAAAAATATTAATTTTTCAGATTTCAAAATTCATAAAAATATACATTTTTCAGATTTCAAAATTCATAAAAATATTAATTTTTCATATTTCAAAATTCATAGAAATATTAATTTTTCATATTTCAAGATTAATAAAAATATTAATTTTGTCATATTTCAAAGTTGATATTGATATTTTGAAGATATAATTTTTTTATTTCTCTCTCTTATTGGTCAAAATTGTATTAGCGTTTTATATTATTAAGTACAAACACTAAAATAACGATGTCTTCAGCAAAAAGTAATGCTAGCGTTTCTGTGCAAGATGAAATTGTGTCCTCCCCAATGTCCTCCGTCAATGAAGTGATTCAGAAAAAAACGCTCAAATTAGACGCCATGAATCACATCATGACTAGACTTGATATTGGGGACGATGTCTTCAGGTATATTAATGAGTGTAAAGATAAGGCCAAAGATTTAGTTAAAGATATGTGGTTTGAAGATGGGGAATTATACCAAATGTTACTGCAACTTAATAGATGCACGGAACTTAGGGGGCGTGATTAATTAATTTTCAAAACTTGGCCGATCCTAATGTATTTGAGCTGTGAAATGTATAACCAAATGGCAGGACAGAACAGACAATTAGGGCGGCTAAGGGATGAAAATAATTTGTTACGAGAATTTCAAGATGCCTTTATTCAGACAAAGACAGAGGTTTTCCATATTAGCCAAAAGGCTTCTGATTTAGACAAATATAATCAGGAACTAATGGCTGATTTTAAAACTTTCGAAGAAGAATATCAAAAGTGCCAAGATGAAAATAAAACTTTAAGAGCTAGATATCATGAGGCTGAAAAAGCATACGAGCATGCAATAAATAAATTACAGAGACAAATTAGCAGCTATAAGGACTGGGACAGAAATTATAGTCAAGATCCCAGGCGGGAGGATAGACAAAGATACCCAAACTATAGCCCTAATTCAGGCCCAGAGATAACTTTTTTCCCTAGACAACTACATAACTCTGGGGGACCAGAAAATTATTACGCTTCAAATGAAAGGCACTCTAGCTCAAACAATAAGTCCCCAGTAAGGTCCAGTGATATACCAAATAAAGTTTATGACACCCCCACAATAATTAAATTCCTAAAGAATACAGTACGCCCATTTTCTAAAGGGGGGGCCACTTCCATAATTGACCACTTAGAGGCCTTTGAAAACGCATTATCTATAATGAGTGTTACAAGTGAGCAATTAAAAATTGAATTTATACCCTGGGTATTTGAAAGTAAGCATCACAAATTCTTTGCTTCACTAAAGGATATGAATATTCGTTCCTGGAGTGAAACAAAACGACAATGCAGAAAAGAATTCGGACAACATCGCACTAAAACGGCAGCGAGAATAGCTGTATATGGTTTAAAATGTAGTGCGAATCAAAGTCCAATCGAGTTCCTTTCTGTATTGAAGAATGCGTACAGCATGGCTGAAGATGATCCCATATTTGAAGGTTCAGAGTTTGTGAATATATTTTTTGAAGCGCTCCCCACACCCATCAAAATCAACTTAGCTAGAGATTTTGAGGAGAACTGTTCATTGGAATGGCTGATCAAAGAGAGTACAAAGTTATACTCTATTCAGCAGTCCAGTGAACAGGGGGATAAAAGGGAGAAAAAGCCCAATCCTAAAATAGTGGCCGAAACTAGGGTGTCACCTGAACCCCTAAATTTGGAGTCTAAAAAGAAAACCTATGCGGAAGTGGCCAGAGAAAACGGGCCATCTCCACAGAGGTTTAACTCTACCCCTTCCCCAACACGGGATGAGACGCTGAGAGACTATAGCCAAAGCGGGGGACATACTCAGGCGAATAATTACGCCCAAAGACAATACCCACGGAATAATGGATACACCCGCAAAGGTAGATACAATAGACGGCGAAGGTATTCTCAGGATAACCAGACACCCCAGGTATATAATGCTCCCCAAGGTACTAATACTGAGCAAGCTGAACCCCAGGGGCAACCACGCCAGAATAGAAATAGCGGCCCTGATTCTGAGGGTACCCAATGGTCCAGGAATCATTACAATGGGGCACCAGGAGATAGACCCAGGGGTAGAGGTAACTTGTACAATCAGGTAGATATGCTGTTTACCCAGTTAAATCGGTTGAGCGAACAAATCGCTAATATGAGTAAAAAATCTACGGCTCAGCAACCGAACAATACTTTTTTAGGGGTACAGCCAGTGGTCAGCAGTGGACCACAGGCACAGTCATAAATACTGCAGCATCACCTGAGGGGGAGGGGAGAGATATACAAAATGTAATAATAAATATCAATGATACTAATCATGTTCTCTCCCCACAGACGGAAAACGGACAATTTAGCTGTGATGACAGGCAACCTCATCCGGGAAAAACTAACGAATCTCTTCCTTTGCAGCACTCTCTTAACCTTATTTCCACAGATGCAGTACAAAAGAATCCAGCCGACCCTGTCATAAAGGAAACAGGTAGGTATGAAGCTTCCTCTGCACAGGAAAACGTGGCGAATTCAGGTAACACGTGGCGAAGCCCACAGATGTGTGAGAATGACAATTTTATGTGTGAAATGGTGGAAAATGCAGGAAGATATTATGTATTAGTTGAGCTGCAAGATTCAGTCTCCAACCCTTTCAGGGGATTAATTGACACTGGGTCACAGGCAACTATCTTATCCCACAGGTACTACACACAGCTAAATGAGCTAACACCCCACAAACCTAAGATAAGAGAATTTGACGGTTCTCTAATAGGTGTTGGGGGTGACTCCCTAAAAGTCTACGGTACTGCCTGGTTAAAATTGAAATTGGGGAACAGGGTCATAAGACACCCTGTCATTATAGTGGATCTGCCAACTGATCGTTTAATTATTGGTAGTGATCTCCTGAAGCGATTAAGCACCATAATTGATTGCATAAATAATGTAATTTGGTCACAAGTTAAGAGACCTATCAATTATGAAAAATCTGGTATATCTCGCGCCCGACGTAGCTGTCACATGGTGGAAGAGAAACCAGATGCTGTGGAGGTTCATTTCAGGAATAACTCTATACCTGAAATCACTATTCTACAAATAGATGATCAGACTCCTTTTAGTGGCTCTGATGGTAATACTTTTAAAATATCGCCTGGAAAGATAGCGAATATCTCCGTAGATGGTGATGTATTAACCATATCACTCCACAAGGGGGATCATAAAATCCCTAAGGGGGGAGACCACGCTCAATACCTCACAGGGATTGAGAGAGTTAAAGAGGATCTATTTATCCCTATACAAGTACATGACCTTGGTAAAACCAAGTATGCTAAAATAAACTTAAAACAGGAAGCTAGCTATATAAGCGAAGGTTTATTAGCACAAATAGCTGAACCTAAAGTGATTAAATATCTTTCTCCCCAAAAGCACTGTGTCAACGGCCTGGATGACAGGTCTGAAAGCTATAACATCACAGCTAAGTGCTTATTATCTATCTCTATTGGCAATAAGTCAGTGAAACACCTGTTTTTAGTTTTAAATACTCCCCATAATCAAATATACATTGGCAATGATATCTTACATAGATATGCCATACAAATAGATTTGATTAATTCTTGCCTCTGGAGCAGGTTAAAGGGGGACCCTGAAGTATTTCAGGATGAAAATGCAGCCCTGAAATCAAACCAGCAATTGCCATATGCTGTAAATATGCAGGTATCTAGCGATGTCATAATTCCTGCTGGGGCTGATAAATTTCTTTTACCCTTACAGGTAAAGAGGGGTCAGAAATTAAAAACTTCTGAAACACTGATTTGCCTCTCCCATAGAATACAAAATCTGGGTGTCACAGTGACTTACACTCCTATGGTGAATATTGGAACTGTTCCAATACATATTGTTGTGCATAACATGACCCCACAGGATATAACATTATCCAAGGGAACTACCATAGGATATGCACTGGAATCAAGTTATTACACTTTTGGATTCCAGAATAATGTAATTGGGCTAATACCTGAAGGATACTTAACTGAAGAACAATTAATAGAACAATCCTTTGCATCTATGCCAGAGGGTCTATTTAATATTCAGTCTATTTATCCCTTCAGCTCAGAGGAAGGCATCTGTAAAATTGAAGAAGCCTCTCTAGTGTTTGACCAGCCAATCAAACAGCAAGATTACCCCAATACCCAGAGTCATGGGAGCAATGTAAACTATAATCAAGGGGATCTCACCTCTAGGTTGGAAGAAGCCTATGAAATAGGACAGCCTGAAATCTTTCCAGGATTTCAGCAAATAGTCGAAGAGCAAATATCCTTAGCTAATGGCTGTTCCAGCGATGACGAACGCCAACAGCTGCGAGAACTCCTAATGGAATACAAGGATATTTTCGCTAAGGATTCTTATGACTGTGGTACTACAGACTTGCACATTGCAAGAATACAAACAGATCCCGATAAGCCACCTGTATTTGTCAAACAATACAGACTTCCCTTAGCCTCATATGATTCTCTTGCAGAGATCATAAGGAATTTGGAAGAAAGAGGTATTATCAGACAGGTGCACAGCTCTTATAATAATCCTATTCTAGGTGTCCTTAAGCCCAATGGACAATGGCATTTGTGTGCTGACTTAAGAAAGCTAAACAAACGAGTATACATGTCTGGCTGGCCTGTACCATACATTGACCAGTGCCTAGCACAAATGTAGGGATCCAAAATATTCACTGCCATTGATTGTGCACAGGGATATTGGACCATAAAGGTACATGAAGAGGACCAATATAAGCTAGCATTCTCTTTCCAAAAGGTTCAGTATGCATTCCAGAGACTTCCATTTGGATACATAAATTCTGGACATGAATTTGCTGTATTCATGCATAAGGCTATGCCTGACGCACTGGAAAGGGGGACCTTATCTTATGTTGATGATGTTTTAATCAAAAGCACAGACTTTGAAAAACACATCGCAGAGCTTAAACACATCCTCAGCCAACTTAAAAGGGCAGGTGTCAAATTATCCCTACAAAAAGCTCAATGGTGCCGCACTCGTATAAACTTCTTGGGACATGAAGTTACCTCTGAAGGATTAAATCCCCAAAAGAAAAAGGTGGAAGCTATAGTGAATTCTAAAAACTCAACTAACTTAAAGGAATTGAGATAATTCCTGGGTATGACAAATTATTCTCGCAAATTCATTGATAATTATGCGGAATTAGCTAAACCACTACTACTTCTTCTAAAGAAAGATGTGAAATGGCACTGGAGTGAGTCTCAAGAGACAGCCATCAGAGAGCTGAAGAGAAAACTCACTCAAGCACCTTGCTTAGTGTACCCTAAAGGTGGGAAACCTTTCTTCTTAGAGACAGGTTACACAGATGTGAGCATGAGTGCTGTTTTATACCAAAAGCATGATAATTTGAACAAAGCCATTGCTTATGCGAGCAAAAATCTATCCCCAGTAGAAATAAAGTTTAACGATTGCGAAAAAGCCCTCTTATCTACTGTATGGGCTCTACAAAATTTCCGCAGCTATATACAGGGCGAGAAAATTATTGTAGAAACGGCCCACCAGCCTTTGCTATATTTGCAAAGTGAGAGAATAAGAGATGGGAATTTGTCTAATAGCCACATAACAGCGTGGACTCTTTCCTTGCAAGGCTGGCCACTAGAAATTCGCTACAAGCAGAATAAAAAGAATCCAGTCGCACAAGGGCTTGCTGAGCTCCATGACTGTACTGCTAGAGATCCTGGGGAAGAATTATCAGAAGATGATTTTCTGGAAGAACAATTGCTTTCCCCATATAAAATGTAGAATGAGGAAAATTGCCAAACATTACCTTGGGTGTATGTTGATGGTTGTTCTTACCATGCCACTATTGATAATGAGCGCAGATTAGTCACTGGCATTGGTATAACTGGGGCAAATGGATTCCCAAATATATCTATAGGTTTCAACATTGGACCAAGATCTAGTCAGGTTGCAGAACTAACTGCTATTTTCAAAACCATTGAAATGGCTGTTGAACATGATATTCATGAATTTGTGATCATAACTGACTCAAATTATGTGCGTGACAGTTTTGTTGAATACCTGCCAACTTGGAAAAGAAATGGCATGCAGAAAAGCAATAACAAATCAGTCAAGCATGGCAAGTTGTTCTGCGAGATTGACAATCTGGTGGTATCCAATGATTTAACCATACACTGGAAAAAGACCAAGGGTCATTCTAGAGTTCTAGGTCCAGATAAGGAAGGCAATGACCTTGCGGACTCATTAGCCAAACAAGGAGCCATAACTGGAGAACTCCTTAATATTGACCACTTAATGGGTGCAATTCAGGTAGAAGCCATTACCAGAAACCAGGCAAAACAACAGAGTGAGCCTAACTTGGTACAATGGAGTCAGGATTCTCCTAGTGAGGACCTGATCACTAGTCAAAAAGAAGACCCCATTGTAGGCATCTTCTATAAACACATAGAAGATCCTGAAAGCAACCCCATCTCAAAAGATGATTGTACTGGCAAGGAAGATCTTAGAATCTTAATAAAATCTAGATCACAATTCAAGTTACAGGATGGTTTGTTAATTAGAACTTCCAAAACTGGCATCCAGCAGTGGGTAGTACCCACCAAGTTCAGAGGTCTAATGCTTCAACATGCCCATGATGCTCCCACATCTGGTCATCGTGGTGCCAAACTCACGTATGAAATATTACGTGATTATGCTTTTTGGCCACACATGTTGAAAGATGTTCAAACCTACTGTCAAGGGTGTTTAATCTGCCCACAATTCCAACCCACTGCACCAACGCATAGAGCGCCCTTGCAGAAAAGGGGGATGGTAATGCCATGGTCAGATATACAAATTGATTTTATTGGTCCGGTAACAAGGTCATCAAGAGGTAACAAGTACATGTTAACAGTGACATGCCTGTTCACTATATGGGTAGAGTGCATTAGTGCACCTAACAATAGTGCTGAAACATGTGCAGCATTGCTCATCAACCATGTATTTTCCAGATTTGGTTTGCCCCAAAGAATTGAATCAGATCGGGGGACCCACTTCACTAGCGAAGTGATGACCAAAATGTGGAAAATACTAGGGGTTAAAAGAAAGCTCCATATTGCTTATAGAGCTGCCTCAAGTGGTGGTGTAGAGCGTTACAACCAGTCTATTGTTAAAATCCTCAAAAATGTTGTGAGTGAAACGGGTAAAGACTGGGATGTAAAACTACCTCTAGTCTTAATGGCATTAAGAGCAACTCCAAGTAGTGCTACCAAGATGTCACCTTTTGAACTGATGACTGGTAGAAGAATGGTTCTACCTCAGCATCTGCTATACCATACATCAGACCAAAACTTGATAAACGCTGCCAATACACATCAATATGTGGAAAACCTAAGAAAACACCTGCAATATGCCTTTGCATTTGCTCAAAGGAATTTAGAAAGAGCCGCAACTGCCACTAAAACCTATTATGATCTCAAAACGTCCAAAAAGGAATATGAAATAAATGATAAAGTTTATCTTTATAACTTTGGAAGAGATCAGGTTAGGGAGAAGAAATTTCTTCCCTCATGGAAAGGTCCTTTTGTCATTACTGACAAAATATCTCCAGTGGCCTATAAAATACGGATCCCCAAAAATGAAAGTTTCATAGATAAATGGGTCCATATCAATCAATTTCGGGCATGTCATCCCAGATCCCAACTACAAGTTATAGAGGGAGAATGAAGTATCATATCCCCAACTACACTAAAGACATACTGTAGTTTAACGATGCCTAACTGATAAACATGAAGGCTCAAAATAACAAACTTTCTACATAAGAGACTGTCTATGTTATATATGGCCAACATCCTCACCGAGTACCACTGACTTTGATCCAATTCAAAAACATGTGTCCTACATATATTTGAATTTGAAAGGGGGAATTATGTCAGGGTAAAGGTAAATGAACTGACTCAGTGACCATGCTCATTTGACTATATGCAGAGTTTTATGACTCTATGACATTTGGCCTGCCCAATTTAATACAGTCACTTAGAGGAATGTTGGGGAAGTAATTTTGACAGAGAACAGGATACAGGCCCATATATGGATTTCCTCCAACGGAAATGCCGATCCGTCTGAAGAAATGTGAGAGATACAAACATTCTTCAAAGGAGCTGAAAATTGACAACTGCCTGCCAAGTAACTCAGGCTGTGTGGCTGATAACATCAGAATACACGTGACGCAGACATTGTGTCTGGGGTTAGAATAACATAGAGAAGACACATGGCTTACATTATGATTTCAAAGCAACTGTAGTTAGATTTTAAATAAAATATACTAGGAAAATAAATACAAGACATACATATTTTGAAAGCCTCTGTGTGTTTAAGAACATGAATAGATGTTTATGGACCTGAAGAGAAGTGATCATTAACATTTATTTTTATTTCAGATCTACATAAACAGGATTTATGTATTCAGGAAGAAATACACAGAAATGTCACATACTATATCTGGGTGAATGCAGTATATCAGGAGTTTTAAATACTACCAATCTGGAGATATAAAAATAAGCTTTTATTTACAAAGAAATGCCAGAATACTGATAAAATTATAATGCATTTAAAACTAATAATTAGCAGTGTTAAATTGCTTTAATATCATACAATGTTAATAATATAAAACATGACGTTTCATATCAAAACGATCAGGAAATTAATCTGATGCCGCTTCACCTATAATTAATATTGGGAGAGATTAATACAAGAAATTATGGCAGTTATTACATAGTTTAAAGAAATATTTCACTGGCTAAAAATGTTGGTTAAATGAATTTGTATGTATTGTCATGCTGCATTGTTTTTGTACTGTCTGTTGGTAATGCTGCCACCTGGTGTTATGTTGCGAGAACTACAGCCAGAAGGTTCTTTCTGGCTGTTAAAAATGAAATTTCCAAGGGCCAATCCGATTAGACTTCCCGGGTAACCAATGGGAATGTCAGCTCCCGTAGTGCCACCCACATGATGTCATCAATGATTGAAAACATATATAAGTAAACAAAAGAGAAATAGGGAAAAAAGGCTGTTTTAACTTTGGATGATATCTGCTGCTGGGCATTTTAAAACAAATCTAAACAAGCTGACTACCTCCTTCTCATTGATTGCAAAAATTACTTATCTGTCTTCTGAGATGACCTAAAGACCGCTACGAATTGGTTCAAAATTGGTGAAGTATATTATATTTTAAATTGGTAATCATAAGCCTAGGTATTGTTTAAGTCTGTATCTGATTTGCTAAGTAAATCATCTGTGCAAGTTCTGATATTGCAAGTTAATTTTGTATTAGGATTGCAGTTAAATAGCAGAACATATATATTATCCTATTGCTTAAATTAACACTGTAAATCATATTGCTGAATGTTTGTAACTGCTATTTTAGGTCTCATTGTAATATTTTAAATGCAGCTCTGAATGAAAGATTGGGTTTAAAGTAAATTGGCATGAGCTTTGCATAGCATATTTTAAATAGTTTTTGTTTTAACGCATATAATATTAACTCATATTCTAATCATTACAAATATGTACGTATCAACATGTTCATAGTTATTTACTAATAATAAAGAATTCAGATATTTAGATTAATTGTATTGTCTTAGCAAATGTATGTTTGATTGCAGGTTTAGTTTAAAAGAAGATTGTTAAATATATTCCCTGCCATATACTTACACATTGTTTAGAGAATACTGCTAAGATTTTCATAAATATACTGACAAAATCAATATAAAAATTTCTATGAGATATTGTTTGTTGAGGCATAAATCAATCTATTTCTTGGACATTAACAGTTTAAAAATAAAAGATTAGCTGTAGAGAATTGTGCTTGTTCATGGACAGTAATGAAATGGTATAAATAAAGTTGGGAAAAACCTGAATAACCGCGACATAGATAACTGTTAGTTAACACCAGTCCGATGCTCTTCGCGCCATACTTGACGCGCATTTTTTTGACGGCTTTTTTGATAAATAAGGAGAACGTATTCAGGTCCGCAGCAGCGATGTCTGGCAATGTCTGGTGAGCGTATTGATGCCGGCAAATGCAACATAGTTGACGCTTTGATAAATAGGGCCCTGTATGTACACACACACATATTATATATTTATATATCCTATAATATAAAAGGCCAAGTGTGTTTGTCCGAAGCTGTCATGCGCAGTAGAGACGGCACGAGGACAAACACACCTGGCCTTAGCTGATCTGCTGTTTGCGGCACATTTCGGTGAAAGTGGGCATGGACGGATGTGGGCGTGGCCAGACATGGGCGGGCGCGGTCGCCACAAGGGAGAGGGGAGAGAGATAGAAAGACAGGGGGAGTGACAAAAAGAGATGGGAAAGAGCTAAAGAGGGGGGAAAAGAGAGCAAAAGAAAGGAGGGAGAGAGAGCAAAGTAGAGGTGAAAGAGCAAAAGATAGGAGAAAGAGCAAAATAGAGGGAAGAGAGAGAAAAAGAGAGGGGGAGAAAGAAAACAAGAGGGGGAAAGAGAGAGAGCAAAAGAGAGGGGAAGAGAGAGAGCAAAAGAGAGGGGGAGAGAGGGGGGTAGGGGGAGAGAGGGGGGGAAGAGAGAGGGGGGAGAGAGAGCAAAAGAAAGGGGGGAGAAAGCAATAGAGAGAGGGCGCAAGAGAAAAATAGAGGGGGGGAGAGAGCAAAAGAGAGGGGGAGAGAGCAAAAGAGAGGGGGAGAGAGCAAAAGAGAGGGATGGGGAGAGAGAGCAAAAGAGAGGGATGGAGAGAGAGAGAAAAAGAGAGGGGAGAGAGAGAGCAAAAGAGGGGGAGAGAGAGAGCAAAAAAAGGGATGGAGAGAAAGAGCAAAAGAGAGGGATGGAGAGAGAGCAAAAGAGAGGGGAAAGAGACAGAGCAAAAGAGAGGGGGTGATAGAATGCTCAAAAGAGAGGGGGGGAGAGAGAGAGCGAAAAAGAGAGGGGGAGACAGCGCAAAAGAGAGGGGGAGGGAGAAAGAGTGCAAAAGAGAGGGGGGAGAGAGAGAGCACAAAAGAGGGGGGGGAGAGAGCACAAAAGAGAGGGGGAGAGAGAGAGCGCAAAAGAGAGGGGGAGAGAGAGAGCGCAAAAGATAGGGGGCAGAGAGAGAGAGAGCGCAAAAGAGGGGGGGGGGAGAGAGAGAGCAAAAGAGATGGGGGGAGAGAGAGAGCAAAAGAGAGGGAGAGAGAGAGCAAAATCGAGGGGGGAGAGAAAGCAAAAGAGAGGGTGAGGGGAAAGAGTAAAAGAAAGGGTAGAGAGAGCAAAAGAGAGGGGGTAGAGAGAGAGCAAAAGAGAGGGGGTAGAGAGAGCAAAAGAGAGGTGGAGAGAAAGAGTGCAAAATAGAGGGGGAGAGAGCACAAAAGAGAGGGGGGAGAGAGCGCAAAAGAGAGGGAGAGAGCAGAAGAGAGGGGGAGGGAGAGAGAGCAAGGGGTGGGCCCGCTGTACTGCAAAAAAATGGCCTGTGTAAACGGGCTTTAGGACTAGTATATATATATAAATAAAAAAAATTGCTTTGGAAATTAGCACATCTAGGCAAGTATCCCTGCTTGCTTTTCCCCAGTAAAACTCCATATACATTGTTACCAATGCACAAGAGGATTCTGGGTAAGATATGCAAATTATATATGCAAAATCTCAGACTTTTTGCTTCAAATACTGTTTTAACACAGCGATCCCTTAATAGGGTGATTGCAGCAAATACAGAAATCACTG
Organism: Bombina bombina; assembly: GCF_027579735.1. NCBI lineage: Eukaryota > Metazoa > Chordata > Amphibia > Anura > Bombinatoridae > Bombina > Bombina bombina. The sequence goes on from NC_069502.1 coordinate 74,274,699, forward strand.
CTAGACAGCCTGTTTCGTTCTTATTAGAACTCTTCAGTAGCAGATATATTTACTTGCCTAGATGTGCTAATTTCCTATGCAATTTTTTTTTTATTGGCTTACTTTTGAGACATGGAGGATTTTAATCTCAAACTTTTATCTCCACCATAATTTTAATGAATTTTGATTTAACCCTTAAATGAGCTTTACCTAAGGAGCAATCAGAAATCTATTTGCTACTGAATAGTTCTAACACCATAAATTTAATGAATTTATATATATATATATATATATATATATACACATACATACATACATATATAGACATATACATATTTAGATATATACATATTTAGACATGTATATGTTTGTATCTCTATGTTAAAGCCCTCTATGTGGCTTTTTTTCCCTAACACCCGAGATCTCATATCTTTTAACCCTTATAACTTTTGTGTGCAATATTTTTTTTCAAATAATTTTTATTAATCAATGTTAATATGAGTGTAAGTGTACCTTGTAATGTATTTTTGAAGTGGTTTGTGCAACTTTTATTTATTTTTATTTATTTTAAGAAAACAGTTTACCGCAGCTATGAAATCGCAGTAAAGATTCTCGCGTAACTCAAGATTGAGCTAGCGAAATCGTGATTGTGCTCAACTTGTAATTTCAGTGCAATGGAAAGGGAGTGCAAACGATTGCGATAACGCTAGCACAATCATTTGCTCACCACTTGTAATCTAGCCCTAAATAGGTAGGCTCATATGCTAATTTCTAAACTCTTCAAGGTCACCTCTTATCTCAGTGCATTTGACAGTTTTTCATAGCTAGAGGGTGTTAGTTCATGCATGCCATATAAATAACATTGTGCTCATGTCTGTGGAGTTACTTATGAGAGGGAACTGTCTGACTAAAATGCAAGTCTGCCAAAAGATATGTGCATGATCGAAAAATTTGTTTTGGTTCGGATTGATTCAGATTTTTTAGAATTTTGGTTCGGATCGATTCGGCAAAATTTAAATGAATTCGTTTCGGATTTATTCGTATTCGAATAAATTCGGCTGAATTCGGTTCGATTCGGTTCGGTTCCGAAATTCGGAATTTCGGTATGTGTTAGGTGGGATATGCTGTGTATTAGACTAATATTATGTACTGTATATTAGGTGTAACCCATAGCAGAGTGATATAACCTAATATACTGTACAATACTAGTGTAATACACGGCCATCCGAATCTACCGAATAAAGTCAGTAGTTAAGAGCTTTATGGGCTAACGCCGGAATATAAAGCTCTTAACTACAGTGCTACAAAGTACACTAACACCCATAAACTACATATGAACCCCTAAATGGAGGCCCCCCACATCGCAAACACTATCATAAAATTATTTAACCCCTAATCTGCCGACCGGACACCCCCGCCACCTACATTATAGCTATGAACCCCTAATCTGCTGTCCCTAACATCACCGACACCTACATTATAGTTATTAACCCCTAATCTGCTGTCCCTAACATCGCCGACACCTATATTATATGTATTAACCCCTAATCTGCCCCCCCCAACGTCGCTGCAACCTAACTACAAGTGTTAACCCCTAATCTGCCGACCGGACATCGCCGCCATGATAATAAATGTATTAACCCCTAAACCGCTGCACTCCCACCTCGCAAACACTATAATACATTTTATTAACCCTTAATCTGCCCGCCCTAACATCGCCGCCACCTACCTAAAATTATTAACCCCTAATCTCCCGCCCCCAACGTCGCCGCTACTTTAATAAAGTTATTAACCCCTAAACCTAAGTCTAACCCTAACACCCCCCTAAGTTAAATCTAATTTAAATAAAACAAAATAATATTACTATAATTAAATAAATTAATCCTATTTAAAACTCAATACTTACCTGTAAAATAAACCCTAATTAAGCTACAATATAACTAACAGTTACATTATATCTATTTTAGGATTTATATTTATTTTACAGGCAACTTTGTATTTATTTTAACTAGGTACAATAGTTATTAAATAGTTATTAACTATTTAATAACTACCTAGCTAAAATAAATACTAATTTACCTGTAAAATAAATCCTAACCTAAGTTACAATTACACCTAACACTACACTATCATTAAATTAATTAAATAAATTAATCCTATTTAAAACTAAATACTTACCTGTAAAATAAACCCTAATATAGCTACAATATAACTAATAGTTACATTGTAGCTATTTTAGGATTTATATTTATTTTACAGGCAACTTTGTATTTATTTTAACTAGGTACAATAGCTATTAAATAGTTAATAACTATTTAATAGCTACCTAGTTAAAATAATTACAAAATTACCTGTAAAATAAATCCTAACCTAAATTACAATTAAACCTAACACTACACTATCATTAAATAAATTAAATAAATTAACTACAAGTACCTACAATTAAATACAATTAAATAAACTAAACTAAAGTACAAAACTAAACAAACACTAAATTACAAAAAATAAAAAAATATTACAAGAATTTTAATCTAATTACACCTAATCTAAGCCCCCTAATAAAATAAAAAGCCCCCCAAAATAATAAAAGTCCCTACCCTATTCTAAAATACAAAGTAATCAGCTCTTTTACCAGCCCTTATACAGCATGTAATTTTAAACAACTTTCCAATTTACTTCCATTAAAAAAATGTGCACAGTCTTTACAATTTTTGAGTCACCAGATCCTACTGAGCATGTGCAAGAATTCAAAGACTATATGTATATGCATTTGTGATTGGCTGATTGCTATCACATGGTACAAGGGGAGTGGAAATATAAATAACTTTGAAATTTGTTATAAAAAAATCTACTACTCATTTGAAGTTCAGACTAAGTGCTATTGCATTGTCTTGTTATCTTGCATTTGTTGTTATGCAAATCTAATGTGTTGACTGGTCCTTTAAAAGAGCTTTTTGTGGGGCATTGCCCCAAAGTAATCAGCTCTTTTACCTGTAAAGAAAAATATAATACCCCCCCACATTAAAACCCACCACCCACATACCCCTACTCTAACCCACCCAAACCCCCTTTAAAAAACCTAACACTACCCCCCTGAAGATCTCCCTACCTTGAGTTGTTTTCACCCAGCCGGGCTGAAGTCTTCATCATATGGAGCAGAAGAGGACATCCAGACCGGCAGAAGTCTTCATCCAAGCGGGGCAAGAAGATGTCTTCCATCATCCAGGCGGCATCTTCTATCTTCATCCATCCGGAGCGGAGCGGCAGCATCCTGAAGACATCCGACGTGGAGCATCTTCTTCTTTCTTGATCCGACGACTAAATGACGGTACCTTTAAGTGACGTCATCCAAGATGGCGTCCCTTGAATCCCGATTGGCTGATAGGATTCTATCAGCCAATCAGAATTAAGGTAGGAAAAATCTGATTGGCTGATTCAATCAGCCATTCATATTGAAGTTCAATCCGTTTTGCTGATCCAATCAGCCAATCAGATTGACCTTGCATTCTATTGGCTGATCTGAAAAGCCAATAGAATGCGAGGTCAATCTGATTAGCTGATTGGATCAACCAATCGGATTGAACTTCAATCTGATTGGCTGATTGAATCAGCCAATCAGATTTTTACTACCTTAATTCCGATTGGCTGATAGAATCCTATCAGCCAATCGGAATTCAAGGGACACCATCTTGGATGACGTCACTTAAAGGTACCGTCATTTAGTCGTCGGATCAAGAAAGAAGAGGATGCTCCACGTCAGATGTCTTCAGGATGCTGCCTCTCCGCTCCAGATGGATGAAGATAGAAGATGCCGCCTGGATGAATACTTCTGATGGTTGTAAGACCTCTTCTTGCCCCACTTGGATGAAGACCTCTGCCGGTCTGGATGTCCTCTTCTGCCCCATCGGATGAAGACTTCGGCCCGGCTGGGTGAAGACGACTCAAGGTAGGGAGATCTTCAGGGGGGTAGTGTTAGTTTTTTTAAGGGGGGTTTGGGTGGGTTAGAGTAGGGGTATGTGGGTGGTGGGTTTTAATGTTGGGGGGGTATTGTATTTTTCTTTACAGGTAAAAGAGCTGATTATTTTAGGGCAATGCCCCGCAAAAAGCCCTTTTAAGGGCTGGTAAAAGAGCTGATTACTTTGTATTTTAGAATAGGGTAGGGACTTTTATTATTTTGGGGGGCTTTTTTATTTTATTAGGGGGCTTACATAAGGTGTAATTAGATTAAAATTCTTGGAATTTTTTTTATTTTTTGTAATTTAGTGTTTGCTTTTTTTGTACTTTAGTTTAGTTTATTTAATTGTATTTAATTGTAGGTACTTGTAGTTAATTTATTTAATGATAGTGTAGTGTTAGGTTTAATTGTAACTTAGGTTAGGATTTATTTTACAGGTAATTTTGCAATTTTTTTAACTAGGTAGCTATTAAATAGTTATAAACTATTTAATAGCTATTGTACCTAGTTAAAATAAATACAAAGTTGCCTGTAAAATAAATATAAATCCTAAAATAGCTACAATGTAATTATTAGTTATATTGTAGCTATATTAGGGTTTATTTTATAGGTAAGTATTTAGTTTTAAATAGGATTAATTTATTTAATTAATTTAATGATAGTGTAGTGTTAGGTGTAATTGTAACTTAGGTTAGGATTTATTTTACAGGTAAGTATTTAGTTTTAAATAGGATTAATGTATTTAATTATAGTAAATTTATTTCGTTTTATTTAAATTATATTTAAGTTAGGGGGGTGTTAGGGTTAGACTTAGGTTTAGGGTTTAATAACTTTATTATAGTAGCGGCGACGTTGGGGGCAGGAGATTAGGGGTTAATAACTGTAGGTAGGTGGCGGCAATGTTAGGGAGGGCAGATTAGGGGTTAATACAATTTATTATAGTGTTTGCAAGGCGGGAGTGCGGCAGTTTAGGGGTTAATACATTTATTATTGTGGCGGCGATGTCCAGTCGGCAGATTAGGGGTTAATACTTGTAGTTAGGTTGCAGCGACGTTGGGGGGGCAGATTAGGGGTTAATAAATATAATATAGGTGTCGGCGATGTTAGGGACAGCAGATTAGGGGTTTATAGCTATAATGTAGGTGGCGGCGGTGTCCGGTCGGCAGATTAGGGGTTAATACTTGTAGTTAGGTTGCGGCGACGTTGGGGGGGGGCAGATAAGGGCTTAATAAAATGTATTTTATAGTGTTTGCGAGGCGGGAGTATGGCGGTTTAGGGGTTAATACATTTATTAAGGTGGCGGCGAGGTCCGGTCGGCAGATTAGGGGTTAATACTTGTAGTTAGGTTGCAGCGACGTTGGGGGGGGCAGATTAGGGGTTAATAAGTATAATGTAGGTGTTTTACAGGCAACTTTGTATTTATTTTAACCAGGTACAATAGCTATTAAATAGTTAAGAACTATTTAATAGCTACCTAGTTAAAATAATTACAAAATTACCTGTAAAATAAATCCTAACCTAAGTTACAATTAAACCTAACACTACACTATCAATAAATAAATTAAATAAACTACCTACAATTATCTACAATTAAACCTAACACTACACTATCAATAAATAAATTAAATACATTTCCTACAAATAAATACAATGAAATAAACTAACTAAAGTACAAAAAATAAAAAAGAACTAAGTTACAAAAAATAAAAAAATATTTACAAACATTAGAAAAATATTACAACAATTTTAAACTAATTACACCTACTCTAAGCCCCCTAATAAAATAACAAAGCCCCCCAAAATAAAAAAATGCCCTACCCTATTCTAAATTAAAAAAGTTCAAAGCTCTTTTACCTTACCAGCCCTTAAAAGGGCCCTTTGCGGGGCATGCCCCAAAGAATTCAGCTCTTTTGCCTGTAAAAAAAACCATACAATACCCCCCCAACATTACAACCCACCACCCACATACCCCTAATCTAACCCAAACCCCCCTTAAATAAACCTAACACTAAGCCCCTGAAGATCTTCCTCCCTTGTCTTCACCATGCCAGGTATCACCGATCGCTCCAGGCTCCGAAATCTTCATCCAAGCCCAAGCGGGGGCTGGCGATCCATAATCCGGCGGCTGAAGAGGTCCAGAAGAGGCTCCAAAGTCTTCATCCTATCCGGGAAGAAGAGTAGATCCGGACCGGCAACCATCTTGATCCAAGCGGCATCTTCTATCTTCATCCGATGACGACCGGTTCCATCTTGAAGACCTCCACCACGGACCCATCTTCTTCTTCCGACGACTTCCCGACGAATGACGGTTCCTTTAAGGGACGTCATCCAAGATGGCGTCCCTCGAATTCCGATTGGCTGATAGGATTCTATCAGCCAATCGGAATTAAGGTAGGAAAATTCTGATTGGCTGATGGAATCAGCCAATCAGAATCAAGTTGAATCCGATTGGCTGATCCGATCAGCCAATCAGATTGAGCTCGCATTCTATTGGCTGATCGGAACAGCCGGTCGTCATCGGATGAAGATAGAAGATGCCGCTTGGATCAAGATGGTTGCCGGTCCGGATCGCCTCTTCTTCCCGGATAGGATGAAGACTTTGGAGCCTCTTCTGGACCTCTTCAGCCGCCGGATTATGGATCGCCAGCCCCCGCTTGGGCTTGGATGAAGATTTCGGAGCCTGGAACGATCGGTGATACCTGGCATGGTGAAGACAAGGTAGGAAGATCTTCAGGGGCTTAGTGTTAGGTTTATTTAAGGGGGGTTTGGGTTAGATTAGGGGTATGTGGGTGGTGGGTTGTAATGTTGGGGGGGTATTGTATGTTTTTTTTTACAGGCAAAAGAGCTGAATTCTTTGGGGCATGCCCCGCAAAGGGCCCTTTTAAGGGCTGGTAAGGTAAAAGAGCTTTGAACTTTTTTAATTTAGAATAGGGTAGGGCATTTTTTTATTTTGGGGGGCTTTGTTATTTTATTATTGGGCTTAGAGTAGGTGTAATTAGTTTAAAATTGTTGTAATATTTTTCTAATGTTTGTAAATATTTTTTTATTTTTTGTAACTTAGTTCTTTTTTATTTTTTGTACTTTAGTTAGTTTATTTAATTGTATTTATTTGTAGGAATTGTATTTCATTTATTTATTGATAGTGTAGTTTTAGGTTTAATTGTAGATAATTGTAGGTAGTTTATTTAATTTATTTATTGATAGTGTAGTGTTAGGTTTAATTGTAACTTAGGTTAGGATTTATTTTACAGGTAATTTTGTAATTATTTTAACTAGGTAGCTATTAAATAGTTCTTAACTATTTAATAGCTAATGTACCTGGTTAAAATAAATACAAAGTTGCCTGTAAAATAAATATTAATCCTAAAATAGCTACAATATAATTATAATTTATATTGTAGCTATATTAGGGTTTATTTTACAGGTAAGTATTTAGATTTAAATAGGAATAATTTATTTAATAAGAGTTAATTTATTTCGTTAGATAAAAATTATATTTAACTTAGGGGGGTGTTAGTGTTAGGGTTAGACTTAGCTTTAGGGGTTAATACATTTATTATAGTAGCGGTGAGCTCCGATCGGCAGATTAGGGGTTAATTATTGTAGGTAGCTGGCGGCGACGTTGTGGGGGGCAGATTAGGGGTTAATAAATATAATATAGGGGTCGGCGGTGTTAGGGGCAGCAGATTAAGGGTACATAGGGATAATGTAGGTAGCGGCGGTATACGGAGCGGCAGATTAGGTGTTAATAATAATATGCAGGGGTCAGCGATAGCGGGGGCGGCAGATTAGGGGTTAATAAGTGTAAGGTTAGGGGTGTTTAGACTCGGGGTACATGTTAGAGTGTTAGGTGCAGACGTAGGAAGTGTTTCCCCATAGAAAACAATGGGGCTGCGTTAAGAGCTGAACGCTGCTTTTTTGCAGGTTTTTTTTCAGCTCAAACTGCCCCATTGTTTTCTATGGGGATATCGTGCACGAGCACGTTTTTGAAGCTGTCCGCGTCCGTAAGCACCGCTGGTATCTAGAGTTGCAGTGGCGTTAAATTATGCTCTACGCTCCCTTTTTGGAGCCTAACGCACTGAAAACCCAGCCATTCTGTGAACTCTAAATACCAGCGGTATTTAAAAGGTGCGGGAGAAAAAACGCACGCGTAGCTAACGCACCCCTTTGGCCGCCAAACTCTAAATCTAGCCGTTAGTGTTTCCCCATAGGAAAGAAGGGGGCTGCGTTAAGTGCTGAACGCTGCTTTTTTGCAGGTGTAAGGTTTTTTTTCAGCCGAAACTGCCCCATTGTTTCCTATGGGGGAATGCCGATTGCCGAATTTACCGAGCTAATTCGGATTTATTCGGTAGATTCGGCAGCTAACTCGGATTCATTCGGTAGATTCGGCAGTATTTTAATTCGGAAATTCAAATCGATCCGAATCTCCGAATTTACAGAATATTCCAAATTTCCGAATCAATCCAAAACAAATCGCACATGTCTAGAACTAAAATATGGGGGCAGTCTGCAGAGGCTTCGATAAAATGTAATCACAAAGGTAAAAAGTATATTAATATAACTGTGTTGTTATGCAAAACTGGGGAGTTAGTAATAAAGGCATTATTCATCTTTTTAAACAATAGAAATTCTGGAGTAGACTGTCCCTTTAAAACGACAACTTTAATACATTATCAGGATAATGCTATATTGTCTCTATTTATTGAATAGCAAGCGTTATCACTACTATTGCTATAGGTATGGCTTTTATATTAAATCTTAAGATGTCACATTTATATCTTAGCAATGTATTGCAAGTGTCTTTGGAGCAAGGGTTTAAAGATGATATCATATACTAAACACTCTCTTCGCCTTAGGTCGATGATCTTAACTTCGTTATTTCAGCCGTGGTTTTTCTCTATGAACTTTGCAGGGGCTGCCCTAGTGGAATTATCGTAAACAAAGGGGCAGTCCCTGCGAGGGGCGAAATGTCTCCTATTAAAAGTAATGGAGCTTGCTGGAAAGGAACACAGCACAGTTGAGCAGAGTTAACAGAGAGCAGGGGGCGCACTTTAAAAAATTAATCACATTACGCCGCTTTCTGCATATAACATCTTAAAATTGCTTATATTTTGTATGCATATGTTTGTCTATTAGGGTTATAAGTATTTTGAGTTTTTTGAGAAAATCTCACCACCTTTTAGTTGGCAAGAAAAAACGGTAGGGTCTGTAGTGCGAAAATCTTTACAGGGTTATGCTGGGATTAGAGATACAAGTTCATGTACGCCCATATTACAAAAAAACCCCCCAATAATGCTTACTTAAAAGTAAAAATTTCTAATTGATTTTTGCACATCCAATACGATTTATTCCTGTGTAAATTACATACAAATTTTAGATTTTCGATAAAATATGATTTTTGGTGAAGAATTTTGTTACAATTTTTGATGCACATTAACAATACAATTTTTTCCTGCTTATTTTTGTGTAAATGGTTACATTATTCATTTTGTAAGATTTTTAAAATACGATTTTTATTGTGCACTTTTGTAATGTCCGCATCTCGTCCCCATACAAAAATGCAGTTCTGCACATTTTTAAGTTATAGCAGATTTTAGCAAATTAGCAAATGTTGTACATTTACATTTCTATATGCTGCAGTTTACCTGCTAAATGTTGCATTTGTGTGACTCTTAGTTCTGCAGGAACAGGACAGGATATATTGCGACCAGCCCAGTCCAGCAGAAGAGACAAGTTGTTAATCTGTGCATGAATATCATAAATGAAAGTTGTCTGTAACCGCTGCATAGCGCTGCTCTCTCTAGCCCACGTCTCCAGATGCTGTACTCTGCTCTCCACCGTACAGTTGAGATCTTCTTCATTCTGTTCAAGCTAAGTTGAAATAATAACACAATTACATTTAATTAATGGTATGTTTTATATACAGGTATATATCAAAATAGCAAGAGTATTGCATTGAGCAATGATACTTTTTTATTGGACTAACTATACATTTATAAGATGACAAGCTTTCGGAAGAATGTCTTCCTTTTTCAAGTCTGAAGCAATACTGACCAATTTGATGGAATTTACGGATTATATCTTAAATTCCATGAAATTGGTCAGTATTGCTTCAGACTTGAAAAAGGAAGACATTCTTCCGAAAGCTTGTCGTCTTATAAATGTATAGTTAGTCCAATAAAAAAGTATCATTGCTCAATGCAATGCTCTTGTTATTTTGATATCTAAATCTCTGGACTAACACGGCTACTCCAATCAACGTGACTCTATATCTATATCTATATATATATATCTATCTATCTATATATCTATCTATCTATCTATCTATCTATATATATATATATATATATATATATATATATATATATATATACTGTATATATATATATATATATATGTGCAAAGCAAGAAACAGACACCAGTGCCAATGGACTGCAAATATTTCCCCTAAATAACTAGTAATTAGAACATCTAAACAAAATATGTTTAAATGGATATAAATGGTCACACAGTATAATGAATCAACGTTAATAAAGCATATACAGGAAACATACAGAGATGTACATATCTATAGAATATTATAGAATAGGACTTGTGCTGCTTATATGATGCAGTGTACCCCTTACACTGTAAATCACTACAAAGTCAAGAGAAAATCAAAAGGATAAGCGCACAGAGTAAAAAGTCTCTAGTTGGAATATAAATGTGATGATAATCCAGATGGTACAATTATAGATTAGATCCACCTTCAACGTACTCCAAGTGCAGACAAATACGAAATAGGTATGGCTATTAAGCTTACCAGATGTTACCTCAATCTCATGAAGTAAGTAGAATGCTCAGGGAGAGGGATAAGACACCACCCTTCGATTTGTCAGCCACAAATTCACCACGGCCAAGGCGAGTGATCCCCTTGTCAATAGGCGATCTCAGTAGACATGTGTCCCAGTTGAAAAAACACAAATCACATACACCTAGATTACGAGTTTTGCGTTCGTGTTTTAACGCTGAAAAAATGGCCATTTCAGCGTTAAAACAGCAACGCAGCTATTTCAAGTCTTGTCAGTATAGCCTGTACAGCAAGCCTTTTTGCCTCTAACGCAACGTCAGTCCCGCACTCGTAAAAATTATGTTTTTTCATGGAACTTCCATACCGCTGTCATTACGAGTTTTGCGGTGAGTCTAAACAACTTGCATTACACCCTATAACGACAAGATCCATACCACCATCTGAGAGCAGTAGTTATGAGTTTTATGCAACAAAACTATTGCATAAAACTCATAACTAAAGTGTTACAAAGTGCACTAAACACCCATAAACTACATATTAACCCCTAAACCAAGGCCCTCCCGCATTGCAAACACTATATTAAAGTTATTAAACCCTAATCTGCCGCTTCTGACATCGCCCCCACTAATAAAATGTATTAATCCCTATTCCGTCGCTCCCCGTCATCGTCACCACTATAATAAAGTTATTAACCCCTAAACCGCTGCTATCCCGCATAGCAAACACTATTTAAATATTATTAACCCCTAATCTGCCGTCCGCCCACATCGCCCCACTATACTAAAGTTATTAACCCCTATTCCGCCGCTCCTCAACACCGCCGCCACTATAATAAACCTATTAACCCCTAAACCACAAGTCCCCCACAATGAAATATACTAAATTAAACTATTAACCCCTAAATCTAAAGCCCCCACATCACAATAAACTAATTTAAATTAATAACCCCTCTACCTAACGCCCCCCTAACTTTATATTAAAATTACAATTTCCCGATCTTAAATAAAATTAAAACTTACCTGTCAAATTAAAAAAAAAATAAGTTTAAACTAACAATTAAACAAATATAACTATTAAACTAAAATTAAACTAACTACCAATTAAAGAAAACTAAAATACACATTTAAAAAAATCCTAACACTACTATAAAAATTACAAAGTATCTAATTGCAAAAAATAACAAACACTAAATTACGAAAAATAACAAACGAAATTATCAAAAATAAAAAAGAATTACACCTAATCTAATAGCCCTATAAAAATAAAAAGCCCACCCAAAATAAAAAAAAACCCTAGCATACAATAAACTACCAATAGCCCTTAAAAGGGCCTTTTGTAGGGCATTGCCCTAAGTTAAACAGCTCTTTTACCTGTAAAAAAAATACAAAGACCCCCCAAACAGTAAAACCCACCACCCAACCAACCAACAAAATAAAAAAACGTAACTCTAGCAAAAACCTAAGCTACCCATTGCCCTGAAAAGGGCATTTGTATGGGCATTGCCCTTAAAGGGGCATTTAGCTCTTTTGCATTGCCCTGAAAAGAGCATTTAGCTCTTTTAAGAAAAGCCCAAACCCTAAACTAAAAAAAAAAACCCACCCAAAAAAGTTTAAAAAACCTAACACTAACCCCCAAGATCCACTTACAGTTACTGAAGTCTGGACATCCAGGCAGCAAGAAGTCTTCATCCAGGCGGCGAGGTCTTCATCCATCCAGGCAGCATCATCTATCTTCATCCAGACGGCATCTTCTATCTTCATCCCGGCGGCGTCTTCTATCTTCATCCCAGCGGCGCGGAGCGGGTCCATCCTGAAGACATCCGGCGTGGAGCATCCTCTTTATACGATCGCCGCCGTATACTGAATCTTCAATGCAAGGGAGCCTTTTCAAAATGGCATCCCTTGCATTCCTATTGGCTGATTTGATTTTGGAAAGCTACTGAAATCTGATTTGAACAGCCAATAGAATTTAAGAAGCTCTTATCCTATTGGCTGGGATATTTATTTTAACTAGGTAGTTAGTAAATAGTTAATAACTATTTACTAACTAGTCTACCTAGTTAAAATAAATACAAACTTACCTGTGAAATAAAAATAAAACCTAAGCTAGCTACAATATAACTATTAGTTATATTGTAGCTGGCTTAGGTTTTATTTCACAGGTAAGTATGTATTTAGTTTTAAATAGGTATTATTTAGTTAATAATTGTAACTAATTTTGCTCTATTTTAATTATGTTTAAGTTGGGGTGTTAGGGTTATGGTTAGGGTTATGGTTAGGGTTATGGTTAGGTTTAGGGGTTAATATAGTTTAATTTAGGTTGTTGCTATGTGGGGGCTGGCGGTTTAGGGGTTAATAGGTTCATTTAGTGGTAGTGTTCCAATCAGCCAATAGAATGCGAGCTCAATCCTATTGGCTGATAGGATCAGCCAATAGGATTGAACTTCAATCCTATTAGCTGATTGCATCAGCCAATAGAATTGTTTCTACCTTAATTCCAATTGGCTGATAGAATTCTATCAGCCAATCAGAATCTAAGGGACGCCATCTTGGATGACATCACTTAAAGGTACCTTCATTCTGTTTTAGTCGCCGGATGAAGAGGATGCTCTGCGTTGGATGTCTTGAAGATGAACCCGCTCCGTGCCGGATGGATGAAGAAAGAAGATGCCGTCTGGATGAAGACTTCTGCACATCTGGAGGACCATTTCTGCCCGGCTTGGATGAAGATGTCTGGAGGACCACTTCGCCCGGCTTGGATGAAGACGTCTCCCGGTAAGTCGATCTTCAGGGGGTTAGTGTTAGGTTTTTCTAAGGGTGTATTGGGTGGGTTTTATTTTTAGGTTAGGTACTTTGGGCGGCAAAAGAGCTAACTGCCCTTTTAAGGGCAATGCCCATCCAAATGCACTTTTCAGGGCAATGGGGAGCTTAGGTTTTTTTAGATAGGTTTTTATTTGTGTGGGTGGTGGGTTTTACTGTTGGGGGGGTTGTTTGTATTTTTTTTACAGGTAAAAGAGCTGATTACTTTGGGGCAATGCCCCGCAAAAGGCCCTTTTAAGGGCTATTGGTAGTTTAGTTTAGGCTAGGTTTTTTTTATTTTGGGGGGCTTTTTTATTTTAATAGGGCTATTATATTAGGTGTAATTAGTTTAAATTTCTGTAATTTGTTTATTATTTTCTGTAATTTAGTGGGGGTTTTTTTGTACTTTAGCTAATTTAATTTAATTTAGGTACTTGTATGTAATTTATTTAATTGTATTTAATTTAGTTAATTTATTTACTTATAGCGTATTGTTAGGTGTAATTGTAACTTAGGTTAGGTTTTATTTTGCAGGTACTTTTGTATTTATTTTAGCTAGGTAGTTATTAAATAGTTAATAACTATTTAATAACTATTCTACCTAGTTAAAATAAATACAAACTTGCCTGTAAAATAAAAATAAATCCTAAACTAGCTACAATGTAACTATTAGTTATATTGTAGCTATCTTACGCCTAGATTTAGAGTTCTGCGGCCAAAGGGGTGCGTTAGCTACGCTGGCTTTTTTCTGGCCGCACCTTTTAAATACCGCTGGTATTTAGAGTTCACAGAATGGCTGCGTTAGGCTCCAAAAAAGGAGCGTAGAGCATATTTACCGCAACTTCAACTCTCGATACCAGCGGTGCTTACGGACGCGGCCAGCTTCAAAAACGTGCTCGTGCACGATTCCCCCATAGAAAACAATGGGGCTGTTTGAGCTGAAAAAAAAACTAACACCTGCAAAAAAGCCGCGTTCAGCTCCTAACGCAGCCCCATTGTTTGCTATGGGGAAACACTTCCTACGTCTGCACCTAACACTCTAACATGTAGCCCGAGTCTAAACACCCCTAACCTTACACTTATTAACCCCTATTCTGCCGCCCCCCGCTATCGCTGACACCTGCATATTTTTTTTAACCCCTAATCTGCCGCTCTGTAAACCGCTGCTACTTACATTATCCATATGTACCCCTAATCTGCTGCCCCTAACACCGCCAACCCCTATATTATATTTATTAACCCCTAATCTGCCCCCCACAACGTCGCCTCCACCTGCCTACACTTATTAACCCCTAATCTGCCGAGCGGACCGCACCGCTATTATAATAAAGTTATTAACCCCTAATCCGCCTCACTCCCGCCTCAATAACCCTATAATAAATAGTATTAACCCCTAATCTGCCCTCCCTAACATCGCCGACACCAAACTTCAAACATTAACCCCTAATCTGCCGAATGGAGATCACCGCTATTCTAATAAATGTATTAACCCCTAAAGCTAAGTCTAACCCTAACACTAACACCCCCCTAAATTAAATATAATTTAAATCTAACGAAATAAATTAACTCTTATTAAATAAATTATTCCTATTTAAAGCTAAATACTTACCTGTAAAATAAATCCTAATATAGCTACAATATAAATTATAATTATATTATAGCTATTTTAGGATTTATATTTATTTTACAGGTAACTTTGTATTTATTTTAACCAGGTACAATAGCTATTAAATAGTTAAGAACTATTTAATAGCTAAAATAGTTAAAATAATTACAAAATTACCTGTAAAATAAATCCTAACCTAAGTTACAATTAAACCTAACACTACACTATCAATAAATTAATTAAATAAAATACCTACAATTACCTACAATTAAACCTAACACTACACTATCAATAAATTAATTAAATACAATATCTACAAATAAATACAATGAAATAAACTAACTAAAGAACAAAAAAAAAAAAAAGAACTAAGTTACAAAAAATAAAAAAATATTTACAAACATCAGAAAAATATTACAACAATTTTAAACTAATTACACCTACTCTAAGCCCCCTAATAAAATAACAAACCCCCCAAAATAAAAAAATGCCCTACCCTATTCTAAATTACAAAAGTTCAAAGCTCTTTTACCTTACCAGCCCTGAACAGGGCCCTTTGCGGGGCATGCCCCAAAGAATTCAGCTCTTTTGCCTTAAGGGTTAGACTTAGCTTTAGGGGTTAATCCATTTATTACAGTAGCGGCGAGATTCGGTCGGCAGATTAGGGGTTAATAATTGAAGTTAGGTGTCGGCGATGTTAGGGAGGACAGATTAGGGGTTAATACTATTTATTATAGGGTTATTGAGGCGGGAGTGAGGCGGATTAGGGGTTAATAACTTTATTATAGTAGCGGTGAGATCCGCTCGGCAGATTAGGGGTTAATAAGTGTAGGCAGGTGGAGGCGACGTTGAGGGGGGCAGATTAGGGGCTAATAAATATAATATAGGGGTCGGCGGTGTTAGCGGCAGCAGATTAGGGGTACATAAGGATAACGTAGGTGAGGGTCGGCAGATTAGGGGTTAATTATTGTAGATAGCTGGCGGCAACGTTGTGGGGGGCAGGTTAGGGGTTAATAAATATAATATAGGGGTCGGCGGTGTTAGGGGCAGCAGATTAGGGGTACATAAGTATAACATAGGTGGCGGTCTGCAGATTAGGGGTTAATTATTGTAGGTAGCTGGCGGCGACGTTGTGGGGGGCAGGTTATGGGTTAATAAATATAATATAGGGGTCGGCGGTGTTAGGGGCAGCAGATTAGGGGTACATAAGTATAACGTAGGTGGCGGTTGGCAGATTAGGGGTTAAAAAAATGTAATCGAGTGGCGGCGATGTGGGGGGACCTCGGTTTAGGGGTACATAGGTAGTTTATGGGTGTTAGTGTACTTTAGAGCACAGTAGTTAAGAGCTTTATAAACCGGCGTTAGCACAGAAAGCTCTTAACTACTGACTTTTTTTCTGCGGCTGGAGTTTTGTCGTTAGATTTCTATCGCTCACTTCAGCCACGACTCTAAATACCGGAGTTTGAAAGATCCCATTGAAAAGATAGGATACGCAATTGACGTAAGGTTATCTGCGGTATGGAAAAGTCGCGGCTGAAAAGTGAGCGTTAGACCCTTTAATGACTGACTCCAAATACCAGAGGGCGGTAAAAACCAGCGTTAGGAGCCTCTAACGCTGGTTTTGACGGCTACCGCTCAACTCTAAATCTAGGCCTTAGGGTTTATTTTACAGGTAAGTATTTAGTTTTAAATAGGAATAATTTAGTTAATGATAGGAATTTTTAGTTAGATTTCTTTTAATTATATTTAAAGGGACACTGAACCCAATTTTTTTCTTTCATGATTCAGATAGAGCATGTAATTTTAAGCAACTTTCTAATTTACTCCTATTATCAATTTTTCTTCGTTCTCTTGCTATCTTTATTTGAAAAAGAAGGCATCTAAGCTTTTTATTTGGTTCAGACTCTGGACAACACTTTTTTATTGGAGGATAAATGTATCCACCAATCAGCAAGAACAACCCAGGTTGTTCAGCAAAAATGGGCCAGCATCTAAACTTACATTCTTGCATTTTAAATAAATATACCAAGAGAATGAAGAGAATTTGATAATAGGAGTAAATTAGAAAGTTGCTTAAAATGTCATGCTCTATCTGAATCACGAAAGAAAAAATTTGAGTTCAGTGTCTCTTTAAGTTAGGGGGTGTTAGGGTTAGACTTAGATTTAGGGGTTAACAACTTTAATATAGTGGGGGCGGCAGATTAGGGGTTAATAAATGTAGGTAGGTGGCAGCGATGTTAGGGACGGCAGATTAGGGGTTAATAATATTTAACTTATGTTTGCGAGGCAGGAGTGCAGCGGTTTAGGGGTTAATATATTATAGTGGCGGCGATGTCCGGTTCGGCAGATTAGGGGTTAAAATTTTTCTTTTAGTGTTTGCGATGTGGGAGGGCCTCGATTTAGGGGTTAATAGGTAGTTTATGGGTGTTAGTGTACTTTTTAACACTTTAGTCAAGAGTTTTATGCTACGGCGTTGTAGTGTAAACTCTTAACTACTGACTTTAAAATGCGGTACCAGTCTTGACAGGAGAGAGTGTACCGCTCACTTTTTGGCAGACTCGTAATATCGGCGCTATGCAAGTACCATTGAAAAAAGAGGATAAGCAATTAACGTAAGTGGATTTGCGGTATTTCCAAGTCTGGCCAAAAAAGTGAGCGGTACACCTGTACCTGCAAGACTCGTAATACCAGTGGACGTTAAAAAGCAGCGTTAGGACAGGCTAACGCTGCTTTTTAAGCCTAACGCAAAACTCATAATCTAGCCGTATGACTCTTAGGGAAGTCTCCCTAAGTGTGATGCGGGAATCCAGACATGGACCCGTTGCTCAGTGTACTTAGAGGGATATGGCTGCACCTCACTGATGAAGCCCACACTAGGCTGAAACGTACATCTGGGGTTTTGCCGTTTCCCTTGTTCAGAGGGATTGCCTGGTATTTCGGGGCTGGACTGTACTGTTAAGTCAGGATCAGACTGATATGCTACAGGAAAGTTCTTCTCTGTGAAAGGCACATGTTGAGCAAAAAGAGGCTGCTTCTTGGGTGGTAACTAGCCATAGAACAAGCTTTTATGCTATTGTTCGTTCCCAGGTTGAGCGCTTCTCTATTTTAATTAATGGGGCTGCGTTACGGAGCTTTCATTCCACATTCGCAGGTGTTAGTTTTTTTTCTAACCCGCTCTCCCCATTGATGTCTATGGGGAAAGCATGCATGAGGACGTCAAAACAGCGCTTGCATTTTGTGTGGTATGGAGCTCAACGCAACCATATCGCACGTACAAGCCGGCTGCTTGAAAACTTGTAATGGCAGTGCAATGGAGGGTGAAATAACGCACTTTTTGTTGCATTCATTCGCACCCCGTTGCACCCATAACTTGTAATCTCTTTCGGCTAGATTTGGAGTTTTGTCGGTAACGACCCGAAAAACTAACGCCGGCTTTTTTCTGGCCGCACCATAAAAATAACTCTGGTATTGAGAGTCCACATAAAGGCTGCGTTAGGCTCCAAAAAAGGAGCATAGAGCATTTTTAACGCAGCTTCAACTCTCGATACCAGAGTTGCTTACGCAAGCGGCCAGCCTCAAAAACGTGCTCGTGCACGATTCCCCCATAGGAAACAATGGGGCTGTTTGAGCTGAAAAAAAACCTAACACCTGCAAAAAAGCCGCGTTCAGCTCCTAACGCAGCCCCATTGTTTGCTATGCGGAAACACTTCCTACGTCTGCACCTAACACCCTAACATGTACCCCGAGTCTAAACACCCCTAACCTTACACTTATTAACCCCTAATCTGCCGCCCCCCGCTATCGCTGACCCCTGCATATTATTATTAACCCCTAATCTGCCGCTCCGTAAACCGCCGCTACTTACATTATCCCTATGTACACCTAATCTGCTGCCCTAACATCGCCGACCCCTATATTATATTTAATAACCCCTAATCTGCCCCCCACAACGTCGCCTCCACCTGCCTACACTTATTAACCCCTAATCTGCCGACCGGACCTGAGCGCTACTATAATAAAGTTATTAACCCCTAATCCGCCTCACTAACCCTATAATAAATAGTATTAACCCCTAATCTGCCCTCCCTAACATCGCCGACACCTAACTTCAATTATTAACCCCTAATCTGCCGACTGGAGCTCACCGCTATTCTAATAAATGTATTAACCCCTAAAGCTAAGTCTAACCCTAACACTAACACCCCCCTAAGTTAAATATAATTTACATCTAACGAAATTAATTATCTCTTATTAAATAAATTATTCCTATTTAAAGTGAAAGTAAAGTTTTCTTCATTTGAAAATATCTTAATACTCTACATGTTCAATATATCATTTTCGCCTGTTTTGTTTGTTCTTTATTTTTATCTAATCCTTTATATTTACCTTATTTATTTCCCTACCGTTATTACCTTTACTCCTCCCACCTTCCTCTTCCTGGATTTTGTAGTCCTTTCGTATAGAGCGGTCCCACCCGCTCTACACGTAGTCTTCAAAGCTCGTTCCCGATATTGTTAACCAATGCGCATGTGCTAATCGGCTATCGGCGTCCAAATGCGCATGCGAAGTTTATCATCCCCTATCGAAAATGCGCATGCGTCAAACTGTTTGGATACATAATACTCAATGAATAGAAAGAATGTATTCATTCAGTATTATGCTATTAGTGTGTACCGGACGCTGTATTCTTTTCACTACGATACCCGTGATTTGCGATCGATCAGAGGCTAACTGCATTCTAAATTTTATACTTTCTGAATTGTAAGTATATATTTTATACTCTTTATATCTACAAAATTTATTGGTACTAATAAGATAATTATATTGTTCTCTTTACCACTTTTTCAAATTGTAAAAGATTGATTTAGCAAACAGTGTCTTACGAAGCATTATTCATAAGAAATTTCTTTTTTAATATTAAAAAAATGTTTAATTTTATTTATAATACAAATAATATAATTTTGTAGCGTTAAAATCTAATGCAATATTTTTCAATCTATACAATATTATAACATTTAAATTTTAATAATGAATAGTCAATGACCAACATCATATATTTATTATCCTAACTTATAATATATTTCTATTATTTAGAATGCTGACTCTTTTATTTAATAATATTTTACATGACTTCAATACAGAAGATTCTTAGTATTCAGTTGCACTGTAAAAAGTATTAGACATCAATTTTAAAGTATAGCGAATATGAATTGATACCTAAAATAATAATTGAAATCTAAAAATTAAAAGTTGTTATGCATTTTATATTTTTAAATTCAAAATCCTTTGATCTCTAGCTGCACAATCTTATCTATTATATAAACACGCCCTTGAGGATAGAA
Organism: Bombina bombina; assembly: GCF_027579735.1. Taxonomy (NCBI): domain Eukaryota; kingdom Metazoa; phylum Chordata; class Amphibia; order Anura; family Bombinatoridae; genus Bombina; species Bombina bombina. The sequence continues at coordinate 74,295,169 of NC_069502.1, forward strand.
TTGTCAACTCTACTATTATTTATGAGCTGTTGTCAGCTCAAAGAACTACACAGGAAAGGGCTTATCTTAGATAACGCTTTTGATAAAGATGTATAATTTTTTTTTAAATGTTAAAGCATGCCGTTTTTTTTTTCCTCTTTCATTTTAAATTTTTAAATCACTTTTCTAAAATGAAATACAAACATTTAATTTACTCATATTGTTTCTATATATTTTTTAAAGTTCAAAATTGAAATCAAATTTGAGCAATGTCAAATTTACCTTCAATAGTATTTTTAAATTTTCTTTGTTTCTAATTATTATAGTGTAAAACGATACTGCATTTTTGATCTCTTGTAGACACACACAGACACACACAGACACACACAGACACCAACAGACACACACACACACAGACACACACAGACACACACACACATATATACACACACACACATATATACACACACACATATATATACACACACACACACACACACACATATATATACACACACACACACATATACACACACACACACACATATATACACACACACACTGTCATGATCCTGTCTAAAACTGTGCCTTTAATTCAGGATCTCCTCCCTTGTCTGTTCTCTATTTAAGACACACCTTCTCCTCACTGCATTGCTTGATTATTGCAGTCTGAGGATTGTATGATTCATCCCTCTTCAAGGATTCAACAAGCCAAGTATCAGTTAAACCTTAACTCCTTTTTGGAAATTCAAGTCTTATTATTGATATTATTGTTCTATTGCTTTTCATCACCACAACTACTTGTCAATTTGAATTTAAGCATTTCTAACCTCTCAAGCTTTTTCTACCATTGCAGTATATTCAAACACAGATCGAGGCGGGACTTCGCCTCAAGCGTGTATGCCCTGTGACGTCACACGCCGCAGCACAAGCTGTGCTGTCGGCGCGTCTCTCTCCCCACATACGCTGAATACTCAGCTCAGAGCCACACGCATAAACAAACAGTCGTGCCGACTTAAACCAAAAAACCCTAAGGATTTAAGGTATGTACATATCATTTAAAAGTTAAGCAGCTTTATTTTGAGATCTCCAACGTTTTCCAATAAATGCTATCCTCTCCACCTCGTAACTAAAGAGACTGTAAATCATCTATTGCCGGTCAATACGAATGTGCATACATTAAACTCCAAATTGTTGACAAAACATTCACTATACATCTTACTCATTTATTTTATAATTCTTTGGGGCTTATACTAATGTTTTATTACAATAAGACAGAACAGAGAGTACCATAGATACCAGTCATTCTTATGTCAAGTTATTATTTAATTTGAGTCTCCCTGACTGACAAAATTTCAGATCAGAGAAATATACATAAATCACTTATCCTACAGAAATATTGTTCTCATTCAGGTTCCCTTTTACCCAGTCATGATATAAGGGAGAAAATGAAAACAAACACTCAGATTAATGGTGAAAATAAACATTATTTTAATAAAAATAAATGTAATCTTCACAGAATAATCAAGCCCATAAAAAGAATAAAAATTACCCTCAATTTCAGGTTAATCATGGATCTTCTAGAAATGTCCACACACATATCTTCACTGAATCAAAAGGTGGATATACTAGCCCAAGGATTATCTGAAATAAAGAATGAGAACAGTAATTTGAAAAGGATTCTTAATGAATTTATGTCCCAAAAAACCAATGAATTACCTGAACCACATGTAAATCCCCCCATACCATTTAGTGGTGATCGCACAAAATTTCGCGAATATAAAAATGCATGTTTGTTGCTCTTTTCATTAAAGCCCAGAACATACCGAACCGAAAAAATAAAAGTATACACTGCTATATCTTATCTCTCAGGCGAACCTCGTGCATGGGCTGATAGGTTCATTGAAAGTGAAGATCCTTTACTTAACTCACTTGATAATTTTTTCCTTACAATGGCAGTTTTATATGATGACATAAATAAACAACAGACTGCAGAACAAAAGTTGAGATCCCTGAAACAAGGGAAAAGGGCAGTGGAGGATTATATAGCTGATTTTCAGCTATGGGCCACTGACTCACAGTGGAACTCGGTTAGTTTAAAAAATCAATTCCGAATAGGCCTTTCGGAACACCTGAAAGATGAACTTTCAAGGGTAGAGTTTCCAGAAACATTAGAAGCCCTCATAAAACTGAGTATATCCATAGATAGGAGATACCGAGAAAGAAAGTCTGAGAGATATCAACTAGAAGGAACACATAAGAAGCCTTATCAATCCTATTCTGAGAAAGCCATAACCACTCCTGTTCCAATGGAGATTGGAGCTATACGTGGACCTTTATCTCAGGATGAGAAACAAAGAAGAAGACTAGCCAATTTGTGTCTATATTGTGCTCACAAAGAGCATGAAGTCATTAATTGCCCTCTCCTTCTACGCCAAAAGAAGGGTAAGTTACTTAAAGTTTGTCTCTCTAAAGAACAAAGTAAAACATGTCTCCTTGAAATAAATTTGTCATTACAGTGGGATCTTCAACAAGTGCAGATCGAGGCAATCGTTGACTCAGGAGCTGATGGTTTATTTATAGATGAATCAGTTGTACAATTAAATAAAATACCAATCATGCAGAAAAAATCTCCTGTTTTTGTAAGGGTTATAGATGGCACACAAATACTAAAGGGCCCAATCACCCATCAGACAATACCACTCATGACAATCACATCTGACGGTCATAAGGAATTCTTAACTTATGATATTATTCCAAGATCCATACATCCAATAATTCTAGGATACCCTTGGTTACAGAAACATAACCCATCAATTGACTGGTCACATAATCAGATCACTTTTACATCACAATTTTGTCTAGACACCTGTTATCCATATTTGACAATAGGACATTTGACATCAACTCTACCCAAAGATTACATAGAGTTCAGTGATGTTTTTAATTTAAAACATGCTGAAACACTTCCACCACATAGGCATTTCGACTGCCCGATAGACACTAAACCAGGCATAGAAATACCTTCAGGAAGAATTTTCCCTCTTTCACAGAAAGAACTAAAACATCTGAGGGAATATTTAGATGAAAATCTTAAAAAAGGTTTTATTACTCCCTCATCTTCACCAATTGCTTCAGCAATATTCTTTGTGACAAACAAAGATGGGTCACTAAGACCGATCATAGATTATCGAGCACTAAATGCTGTCACCATTAAGAACCGTTATCCATTACCACTCATCCCAGAAATAATTGAACGCCTTCACGGAGCTACCATCTTTACGAAGTTAGATCTAAAAGGCGCATACAATTTAATTCGTATGAAGGCTGGTGATGAGTGGAAGACAGCATTTAAAACTAGATACGGTTTATTCCAATATAATGTAATGCCATTCGGCCTTACGAATGCCCCAGCTACATTCCAATTCTTTATCAATGAAATATTTAAAGAATTGATGGATGTATGTGTCATCGTGTATCTGGATGATATTCTCATATATTCGAAAAATTTATCAGATCACAAAAAACATGTCAGATGGGTTTTATCAACCCTAAGAGACCACCATTTGTACGCTAAGATGGAGAAATGTCAATTTCACAAAGATACCATCAAATTTTTAGGGTATATCATATCACCCAAAGGTATACAAATGGATCCAGAGAAATTAACAGCTATAGCTAACTGGCCAAAACCTACATCAATGAAATCACTACAGAGGTTCCTCGGATTCACAAACTTTTATAGAAAGTTTATCAAAAAATTTTCAACTATCGTTCAACCTTTAACTCAACTAACTGGGAAACAAAAATATATATGGGATTCAAAGACAGATGAAGCATTTCAACAGCTAAAGAAAGAATTTACTACTGCACCAGTTCTGAGGTTACCAGATCCTGAACTTCCTTACACATTGGAGGTTGACGCATCAAATGTAGGAATTGGTGCAATATTATCACAATCAAGTCCTACAGAATCATTTCTTCATCCAGTAGCATTCTTTTCTCGTCGACTAACACCTGCAGAAAGAAACTATACAGTTGGAGATAAGGAGTTATTGGCAATGAAGTCAGCTATGGAACATTGGAGACACCTACTCGAAGGAACCACACAACCATTTCAGGTATTTACTGATCACAAGAATCTCCAATATCTCAAAAAGAATAAAACATTATCCTCACGACAAGTTAGATGGGCTCTTTTCCTCGATCGATTCAACTTTACCCTAACACATATACCAGGAACTAAGAACACAAAAGCTGATGCCATTTCCAGGTCATTTGAGTTAACTGAAGAATCTGAAAATATGACTCAGATAATTCCTTCCACGAAAATAATCGGTGCCACAAACTTAGTAACATCTGACTTGTATCAAGCACAAATTTCTGATTCAGAAATACCTCCTATATGTTCACCTGACTCTGAGTCAGGACTCTACTTGTACAAAGAAAAAATTTACGTACCAAACTGTTTGAGAGAACAGATCATCCAACAACACCATAATACTCCATTAGCAGGTCATCCAGGAATTGAAAAGACATATGAGTTACTCAAAAGGACTTATTGGTGGCCACGAATGAAATTGGCGGTACAAGATTATATACTTAATTGTCAAATTTGTGCAACCAAAAAGAAGGAGCATCACAAACCATACGGATTATTATGCCCACTACCAGTACCACAAAGACCTTGGGATGTTATATCCATGGATTTCATTGTGGATCTACCATTATCACATGCTCATACCACTATAATGGTAGTAGTGGATCATCTAACAAGGTTAGCTCATTTTATTCCCTTGAAAAAGGTACCAACTGCCATGACTACAGCAACAGTATTTAATGACCACATTGTCAAGCTTCATGGTTTACCAGCATCAATTGTATCAGATCGAGGTAGTCAATTTACCTCAAAATTTTGGAGATATTTATGTCAATCTTTACATATCACACTGCGGTTCACAACAGCTTTTCACCCGCAATCGAACGGTCTCACGGAGCGTTTGAATCAGACTCTGGAGCAATATCTCAGATGTTTCATATCAACACAGCAGACAGATTGGTACACTCTGTTGCCAACCGCTGAGTTTGCTTATAACAACTCTGTTAATTCCTCCACTAAGGTAACTCCATTTTTTGCCTCATACGGTTTTCATCCTAGATCTTACCCCAACACTTTATCATCTGACCAATCACCCTCTGTCTCTTCTTACACAGAAAGTTTAAAACATGTCTTGGTATCACTACAAAATCATTTGAATGAGGCAAAGAGGTCTCAGAAAATTTATTATGATAAAAAGAGAACACCAGCACCTAAGTATCACCTTCATGATCTGGTTTGGTTATCCACAAAAAACATTAAACTTCCGGTACCCTCCAAAAAATTGGCTGATCAATTTATTGGTCCCTTCCCTGTTGTCAAAATCATTAATGACAATGCAGTGACCCTGAAGCTACCACCGGATTTGCGCATCCATCCCTCCTTTCATGTTTCCCTTCTCAAACCCTACAGGGGGACAGGGACTCCGCAGCCTCTTGTCTACAGACCAGCGTTACCCGATCCTCTGGACTATGAGGTGGATAGAATATTGGATTCCAGACGTCGTAGAGGAACATTGGAATACCTGGTTCACTGGAAGGGTTATGATGATAGTGAAGATTCTTGGGTTCCGGTTCGGGATCTGTCTGCACCAGATCTATTGGCGGATTTTCACTCGTCTTATCCTCTGAAACCTGGACCCCGATCTCATGGGGGGGGTTCTTGACGGGGGGGATCTGTCATGATCCTGTCTAAAACTGTGCCTTTAATTCAGGATCTCCTCCCTTGTCTGTTCTCTATTTAAGACACACCTTCTCCTCACTGCATTGCTTGATTATTGCAGTCTGAGGATTGTATGATTCATCCCTCTTCAAGGATTCAACAAGCCAAGTATCAGTTAAACCTTAACTCCTTTTTGGAAATTCAAGTCTTATTATTGATATTATTGTTCTATTGCTTTTCATCACCACAACTACTTGTCAATTTGAATTTAAGCATTTCTAACCTC